>NW_026864807.1:0-135031 GCF_026571515.1 Ruditapes philippinarum | reverse complement strand
TGTGAACTGACATGACTCACAGCAATCTACTACTTCGTTTTACCATACACTGGGTAAAAGAAAAAGTTGGAGTTAAATAATGTTTTAAGCAATGTCGAGTGTTTATAGACCTTCCTCTGTGAATAGTTAATACATATTTAAACAGCATGTAGGATCCTGTGCTTGTATAACTTTATTAGTGTTCACTTGTAAATAATTTTACAATATTAGTAATGCTCGATTTATCTGCTGCCTTTGACACGATTGACCACAACACTCTTCTTAATCGACTCGAATGTGACTTTGGTTTTACTGGAAAAGTGCTCGCTTGGTGTAGATCTTATCTCAGTGGTCGCTATCAGACTGTTTGATTGATGGAGAACTATCTGACCCTGTGCATATGACATACAGTGTCCCTCAGGGCTCTGTATTAGGCACCAAAATTTTACATACTTTTCACAAAACCTGTCGTCGAAAAAATTTGTCGAAAACATGGTCTGCAATGTCACTTCTATGCTGACGATTCTCCAAATATACATTTCTTTCAAACCGTTGGACAAACACCAAAACTGAACTTGTACTTGATTCTGTCTCAAACTGCTTAAAAGAAATAACATTCTGGATGAACAGCAACATTCTCAAACTGAATTCAGACAAAACAGAACTTATAGTCTTTTCGTCGGGTAGCAAATACAGACTCAGTGAAAAAAATAAACTGTCAATGTGGACCAAGCTGAAATCAAACAGTCATCAAGTGTAAGGAATTTGGGTGCATTCCTTGATTCAAGGGTTAATATGGAACATCATGTTAGCTCCGTTTGTGCAGATCTTCGTATGCCCAAATAAGTAAGATAGGGACGTATTCGAAAATATATCAACGAAGAAGCTACAAAAACACTCGTTAACTCTCTCGTGACATCAAGACTGGATTATTGCAATGCTCTTCTATATGGTATACCTCAACAAACCATGAAAAAACTTCAACTTGTTCAAAATTACTTCAGCCCGTGTGATTAAACGTACATCTAGGAAAGATCATATTACACCAGTGATGAAAGATCTTCATTGGCTGCCAATCGAATATAGAGTGAATTACAAGATCTTATTACATACTTTCAAGTCACTGAAACAACAATCTCCATCATATATGCAGGAAATGATCAAGTTTATTCCACTTCCCGAAATCTGCGCTCTTCAAATGCACCTGTACGATTAGTGCAACCAAAAAACTAAACTGAAATTTTGTGAAAGGAGTTTTTCGGCATCAGCTCCTAAGCTATGGAATTCACTACCAAGTCATCTAAAAACTGTAACACAGTAGAAAGTTTCAAAAAAAACATCTTAAAACACACTACTTCAATTTAGCTTATGGAAAATAATCAGTGACTGTTATGAATGAATTTTATAAACAGTGAATACGAAGTATCTGTTATTTGAATATTAGTTTTATTAAAAATTTTTTTTTTTTTTTTTTTTTTTTTAACAAACAATTTTTCAAATCAATTTAGTATTTCTATTGTTTTATAACGATGATTTAGCAAGATCTTATCTATTATTATAAATCCATTGCTAGCATTTTTAAGCACAGACTATTTCTTTTTTTAAATCAAAAAAAAAAAAAAAAAAACTAACATTGATTTATCATAATAATTTACATGTGTTATATAATATATGGCTCGTGAATGCAGAGGGTCAGATTTCAAGAATATTTAGTGTTAAGGTGTGGGCGTGGCTCTTTCCTCCTGTGGTGATAGTAGTGATGTCATCCTGGGGGTCTGCATTTGCGCTGTGGGGAGGTATCTGACTCCCTCGGTACTGGACCTTGGTGTAGCAGTACTCATGCTATCCAGGTTCGTTAGGTTCAATATTCTTTTAGTCTGATGTCGCTGTATTCATTCTTTTATCAATCGTTCATATATTTTCTGTTGTAAAGTATGACAACAAAACAATGAAAATCATCAATATGCATTTAAAGTAGCTTTAATATTTATTTAATGAGTTTATGTTAAAAGGCACATTATTTCTTACACATTTATATATTGAAGACAATTTTAATGTATGACAATAATATTGTAAAGTGAGTTTTAAGGATCTTTAAGTTATATTGTATTAATATGTAAAAATAATTCCATAATTTATACTTTTAATTAGTTAATGCAAAATATTTTTAATGTTCATAATCCTGTTCATTTATATTGTTTTAGACATATATGATTGATGTAAAGCGCCTTTGAACATTTTAATGAAAAGGGCGCTATATAAATGTGGTATTTATTATTATTAATTTTCATTTTTCAAAAGAATGCATATCCTGAACAAAATTGAAAAAGATATCTATATTTTTCTTGTAAATAACAAATATAATCAACATAAGTTAACAAATATAAAGTTGAAAATATTGAAATAGCATACAATATGAATTCCATAATCAATGAATATCATTGCTAATATAGAAGAGGAAACTTGATATTAAGTAACTAAATTGATGAAAAACTGTGTACACCAGCGCTTTATAGCAAATCATATTGTACTGTTTTATGTTCTGCAATTTTTATTTAATATTATTGTTTCCGTTGCTTCTAAAGGATCACTCCTTTCCAGATTTTTGTATGAAAATGTACATACATATTTTCCCTTTCACTTGTTTTGTTCCTCCAAATCAGACCATTACCTTAATGTATCAATGCTAATACTGTCAATTTTTTTTTTAATATTCTAGGTTATGTTTAAGGTAGCCTTTTGAAATAAACTCCAAGATATGTAAATAAAGGTATTCAGTAAAATAACACAAATTTACCATTTCAGCCATTGGAGATTTCTTCTTTAACTGCTTCTCAATTTCCAATTGCATATATGCCATAGATCCAGCCTGTATTAGAAATACAATAACCTTTATACATTTAAATTATTGTTTCAGAATACCCAACAAAATATGTGCAGAAACAAGATTGGCGTGATCATTAAAGTATTTTTTTGTAATTCACTTTCGATTTAAAATAATGTACAGAATAAATAAATAATAGCTAAATATTTAAGCCATGTGCCTTTTACCAATTTCAATACTTTTCACTACAATATTTTTTTTAATAATATCATAAAATATAATGTATTTCGATTATACATGGGAAAATTTTGAAGTCAAAATTAACTATACAGATAGAAATTACCTTGTAAAACAAAATAAGGTTTTGTTGGTGTTTTTTTTTTAATTAAAGAGTTAATTTGAAGATACAGATGATGTTTCATTCACTAAAAAAACTATATAAGAAAGTTATACTGACAGCCAGGAAAAAAGTGAATATTTGATAACATAATTGACATTTTTTTTCTCACAACAAAATCTAATCGTGTATAAACCAACATTGATTTTCAGAAGTAAAAGTCTAGACCCAGATTTGTAATGTCGCTGTTGATCCAATATAATTGCCTGTAAGTTTGTATGTAATGCCACTACTCCTGATATACTTTCTTGTATAAATGTAATAATGTACACATGGACTCGGTAAGGTAAACAAAATGATTAACCTATGGGTGTAAAATCCCCTTTAAAAGTGTACAGTGCCAAACATTGGGAAAAACAGTGCAAACTTTGAGATTACGAATGGACAATAAGCGACATTTGACCAACTTAACTTAATAGAATAGTCCAAATAAAAATATGATTTTCTTAATTGCTTGTCTTTTGAATAAAAAATGTTTTAAATAGGCAATCAAAGCAAAACTAAATAATAGATCAGGATCATTTGATCACATCGTATATGGCTTTACATGATCAGATTTGCTATCTACACAAGATCTATTGTATGAGGAAATAACATTATTCTTAGCCTACATTTTATAGAACAAAGAAGTAAAAACACATTAACATGCTGAAAGGAAGTGACCATATTTTTGACATCTTTACAGAAAGATTCATTAAAATATTTCCTTTGATGCTTTGATATTTCATGGGATCTCACGATCCCATCAAGGGAAAGAGAACACTTTCAATGGTACATACTGTGTTACTAAAGTACTTATAAATAGGCATCCTATAAGGCAAGACTAAAATCAATCTACTGTGATTCATAAATCGTCAAATGACACTTCTTTCTTCTTGTGTTGGAGTGAAATCAACAAACCTGTGCAAGAGCCATTTTAGCCTCATTTTGTAGTTGCTCTTGTCTGGAATGAAAGTCTTCACTCTTTTCTTTTTCATCACCAGGTTTTAATCTTGGTGGACTGCACCTCTGTATAGATGTTGTTGGTTGGGTAGGGTTATTTAAATCAGTTACAGTACTCAAATTATTCTGGAACAAAAAGTAATACATTGCATTTATTATCGTTGCAATTTCTAAATATTCCACACCAAAAAAAAATACATTAATCTTTCAGAGAACAGAAACTAATCATTTAACATTAACGAGGTTGTCCTGTCAGCGGTTCACAGGAAATTAATTTCCAAAATGATATTCTTCCCCAATCTCAATAAGCAAACAAAATTGACAAGTTTAATCATGGGAAGAGCGAGTTTCTTCAAATTCAACTTTTCTGTTTAAAGCAAAAGATGTAATCAACATGATTAAATCTTAATTCTCTATTTTATGCATAAAAACAGGAGCAAAGTAAACTCTGGTTGAAACGGCAGGTAACTTGGCTATATTTGTTTGTTTGTTTGTTTTGTGTTTTACGTCTCATCGACACATTATAGGTCATATCGCGACGTTCCAGCTTTACTGGTGGAGGAAGACCTCAGGTGCCCGTCAACTTGGCTATGTGTCCGTATCAGTTGTTCATTAATTTAACATTATTTTAAGCAATTTTACACATCAATATGGACATTACAGGTCAACTGAATACAAACACGTTATCCATGGGGTTACTAACAACCTTTGACTATTTCTAGCATACAGAGGACAAAAAGGAATGATTTAATGAAAAATGGAATGAAATACAAAAATAAGGATTCAGATGAGTTGTGATTCCTAAAGATGGTCAGCAAAACATTTTTATCAACTTCTCTTATCTTATCTTCATAAAAAATAAGGTTGAATAACAATTGTAAGTTATATGTTAAAATCAATGAATGAGCAGGGTAAAATCTTTTATGAAAATCAGATTTATCCTGATAAGCATGTGATAAAGAAAGTCAAAAATTACAAGTAGCCAAGTTTTTTAATTTAACCCTTTCCCTCATGAGCATATTGTGAAAAATGAAAAGCCTCCTGTTACAAGTTCAAACTGCTATGAAACTATGAAAAATGCTTCAATACTAATCAAACTTGGCACAAATGTTGACTGGACCATTGCTTTTGTAACAACATGCTCAGTCTTAAATTTCCTGTTACCATGGCAACGAGGGGACATCTCAAAATTGTCAAAAATCCTTATTTTGCCTTGATTTTTTCCATCAAAATTTATTTCAAAGTGCTGTAACTTCTCAAGGGATTGAGATAGAGTCAAAGGCTTTTGAGCTACCGCCCCCTTCAAACCCCCCAAACAGAAGGGGGCACATCCGTCTTCTGGCAACCCCCTGATGTATCTTTTGGATGGGGAACGGCGCAGAAAAAGTGCTCACTTTTTTTAGCAACATTTTGCAAACGAAAACATGTGTTTGGGGCCCAGATAGGACATTTTTTCGCTATTTGGGGCCTAAAAGAGGGGGGGGGGGTCGAAAGTGTGTTGTTTCGCATATATATGAGGTAAAGGGTTAATTGTACACAGTGACCTAGATTATAATTTTGTTTCTGCTGACAGAATAGTTTTCTGTTTAAACAATTTTCATCCAACTTAAATAAATTCAATTATGTGCAAGAGAACTTGATCATGCTTAAAATAAAATTCAATTGCTTGGGTTCTACTGGATTATTCTCTTGTTGTCACATTTAATCCTGAATTTCAGGAAACTACCAAATAATTACATACTTGCTACTAATATCAACCAGCACATGTACTTTTATCCAAGTATAGAATTTTTTTGCCCAATGCAATTAAAATTGGCATTTTAGTGATGGTAATTTTAACTGAATATAATTAAATTGAGATTAGAGATAGGGCTTTGGTTACAAGCTATTTTGAACTAGCTTCTTTTGAATGAATGAGGAGAAAAAAATATTTTTTCAAGCAAAAGTATGTGCATTTATAAAATGCATACTGGTAGAACAAATTGTTAGGGAGACCAGATACAGTATAACTTAGTGACGAGAGCTTCATGTTCCTTCCGAGATGGCTTAGTAAGTTAGTCTCAGCCAAAACTTCAGGGTATGTTCTAACATGAAGGCTAAAGTGACACTTACTAAAGTTAAATGACATATACTTACATCTGAATCAACAAGGTTACTGACTTTCTTCATAAGTTTCACATTGTCATGGATTTCATGTTGCCTTGGAGACAGCCCTTCGTTGTCAGTGTCACCTGGTGACTCATTCATAAAACATATCTATATAAAAGAATATAACATCATATTGTTATATACAAGACAAATTATCACACCGATGAGACAATAAA
Source organism: Ruditapes philippinarum (assembly GCF_026571515.1). Lineage (NCBI taxonomy): Eukaryota > Metazoa > Mollusca > Bivalvia > Venerida > Veneridae > Ruditapes > Ruditapes philippinarum. The sequence continues at coordinate 128,565 of NW_026864807.1, read as the reverse complement.
TATCTGGAAAAAAGTAATCCCTTGGAAGCATTAAAAACAGCAAGATTGTCACTGTCTTAAGCTAAAACAAATACAGTATATATATATATATCTTATTTATTAAAATAATGCAAAAAGAGTGAAAAATGAAGCTGAAAATGTCATTAAGTGAAACATTTTATCTATCGCCTGTAATGTATAATATTGTATCTTTTAATAGATGTTCATTTTAATATAGTTTTCTTACATTTGTTTTTAATAATTTGTAAGCTGGGTTTCATTTAAAACTCATATAACTGTTTAATTTGATTTCCCATTATCATCGCATTAAGAAACAACTTCATGATTTATCCATTTTCTGACTTAATATAAATAGCTAATAGCTAAAGTAAAAACCTTTTAAAAATTACACTTAATCAAATATGACCTCCACCTTTAAGAAAGCTGAACAATCCCTTAGAGGTTATACAATAATAAAATACAACAATTTTTGTCATAGATTTTCTTCAATACTTGGTCATGACATTTAACAAACAGATGGAATGGTAAATAGAAGTTATTCTTATAATCTTTTTTGGTCAACTTCTTAAATTGAAAGTCAAGAAAAATCATTGAAAAAGTTAAAATGATGTAATTTTTTAACTTTTACTTTTTTTTCATATAATGGGACTATTTCAATATGTCTAAAATATTTAATTAAAGATGATAGCTGTACAGCTTTATTTCGGTATTATATTTAACCTTCGTTTTTTGTAAACCTGTTTTTCATTGGTCTTTTAATTCTAGACCTAGAGTCAAACAGTGGAGTGTGGGGGCACCCGTGTCCTATGGACACATTTCTAGTTCAGCACTACACTATTCCCATCAAGGAGTCAAAATAACCTTGAATATAGCCATGATAGCTTTCAATTTCATATTCATTTCCCAACATCTTCACATGATGTAAGGAATTTTCTATAATGTTTCTAAAGTTTGTAATTTATAGGTAATACTCATTTGATAAAAAAAGCAAGTAAGATTTGTTTTCATTTTGGACAGTTTCTTTTCCTTAGCCTAAAATTATTTGTGGTCTGTCACTGTTTTGCAATGTTCATGAAACAAGACATATTGCTGAACAAAATTAATATGACATTCACCTGCAGTCCACTTTGTAATCGTGACTGAATGTTTGGCTTTTTATATGTTATTTCATCATCATCGTCGTCATCATCGTCAAGGCCATCTTCTCCACCCATTGCAAGCTTTTTCCTAATTTCTTCCCTGTCATTGCGTCTTGCCTGAAAATATACAGGAATATTTACTTTCAATATAATTTCATTAAACTGATAAGGAATCTTTAAATGTAAAATGGTTGTATTTTGTTCTTTGTTCAATACACCATGAATTATCTATACACCAACTGAAACTAAACTTTTCAAATACTATAATTACAACCCTGTGTTGATTTCTTTACTAGTTATAAAATGCTATGATACGAAACACTCAGAAAAAGAGTAAAAGAGTAAACATATATTTGGAGACTGCTCCCCATGGCAAATATAGTTTTAATTTATATGTTTGGTATAAATTCGATCAAATGTACCATATTATAAAACTACAATTATTACATTCTCATAACATAAATATCAATGAAAACACATCAGTGTTATTCACATTAAAAGGGCATATTAATTTTAAAGTATTTAAACCCTTTTCATTCCATACTATAGTATCAATAATGAATTGATTTGTCAACACTAGCTGTCTCTTGTAAAGCTGATATAATTAATATTTATTACATAATTGATATAACTGCATACTATTGCACATTTGTAATGTACTTTTTATTGGATGGTGGTGACATTCATATTAACTATATATAAATGGCTGCTGTTATGAAGTTATTTCATTTCTTTCTCAAGAAAAGGAAGTTTGCTGTATTATAGATTTGTTAGCAGATCAGGTTATAAATGCAAACAAGCATTAATATAGGACCATACAACCTGTCAAAAATATTTATAACAAATAATATACATGTGCACAGAAAAGTAAGTTTTCACTTCTTTATGCATTTGCTACATGGCAATGCCTTCTTTAATACTGAATGATATTCTAATTTAAACCTATTGCAAATCAATATAATGTTTTGTCTTGTTTGAATCAATCCAATTAAAACTGCCTCTTTTATTATAGGCAGAATCTTGTCCCGAGATAACATATTCAATCCACTAGACATTGAATTTCTTCTGTCGCAAAGGGACTTTCCGAGTCTGTGTGTGATTCTTCATTTAGAAAATGCCTTTAGAAATCAGCATGATATTAATCTATGTAAAAAGTATCAGGGCATCAATTTTAATCAGATGACAATTCTGTAAAACTTGACAAGTAATCTGTCTAAGTTTTCCCACGTGACAGTATCAGGAACCCAACAAATCCATACAATCTCCATCTCCTGATTTACAGAATGCTGAAACATTTTGTATATATTTCTATTATTCAAGTATGAACTTTTGAACCAAACTCTGATGAGGATTTTCTCATTTAATGACATTGCTTATGTTATGATTCACACACTGCTTGTACTATGGACAATTTATTATTTTGCACCAAGTCAAGAATTTTACATCAAATATAAACTTTTTATTCTTAAAATTGCGAACGAGACATATCACAAAATAAGCACACGAACACAAAACAGAACTGTCAAGTTTGGTTATAAATGTATATGTTAAGGAAGTCACTATTGTCTTCAAATAGTAAGCATCAATCATAATTTAGAATAAGCAATACATAAATTTGATTTCAAGTGATAATAAAGTACAACGTTTTTCATCTCACATGTGTTTTGTCTGGTGACTTGACTTGGTAACGTCACTCTGTGCCATTCTGATCACATTTACTATTGTAGGTACATTTGTTGTTATTTCTGTTTATTCATTTTGTTAAATACATGTTACAGAAACTCCACTTATAATAAAGAAACGTGATAATGGGAATTATGATCGAAAAATCTATCTCTAAGCTAAACAATAAAATATCACACATTGACAGTTAAAGTGTTGTAATTTTAGTTATACAAGTTTCTGACTATAGTCTGAATGAGATAAATTTGACTCTAGGCGCTTCCATGACGAATTAATTTGTTATAGACGACAAGTTCATAAGAAAATATAGCCACCTAAGACTTTTTTTCAAAGAACACAAAGAAGCGAAGGAAAACGGCGCAAGTAAATTAGTTGACGTCAGACGTTCTACAGTAACGCGAAGGCTGCCCAATAAAAAGGAATTAAAATATACAGTCATCTTTAATGTGGTATAATTCTGATGTTTTTTAGTAATAACATTTGAATCGAGACATGTGCCATGAAGAACAAAACGCAATAACAAATTGTATGCCCACGCGTAGGTTACTTGTACAATGTATAAATATATTTTTATGTGTGTGTGCTTCGGTTCTTTACAGTTGTGACAAAAACAAAGAGCCAAACATATTTATAAAAAAATCCACATTTTGATTGCTGTTTTGTTGATTTAACAATAAGTAAGTATATATTTTAGAACTTTCGAGCAGAAACTCATGAGAACTCCCATTTGCTGGCATTGTGCTTATGAAAATGCCTTCAAGATATGTAGACATCACGAAAATCATAATGCTTCCCCTGGTGTTCTTCAATCTTTTTTAATAGTAGTACCATGGCTAGTGCCTTCTAAGTACCCTGCTGGTGCGGCCGGGTTGTGTTCTGTAAACGTCGCCTTGCCATGTTGATCTGTGTCCCCTTTGTTTCATATGGAGACACATTGCTCATGTTAGAGAGGATGTTTTAATTCTCGTTTGACATGCAAGACCTGACATTTCAACTATTTGCTGCTCATTTTCGTGCAGACATTGTCAGAATTGTTTCCCATTTGTAGATTTGTTCATTTTTTTATCATCTGTTCTCCTATTCACAAACAGATTAATCTCTGCAGGGAGTGATGATAGTTAGAAAAAGTCATGTATTATTTACTTTAATATATATTTACAGATGGTATTACACACACTGATGGTTTGTGTGGGAGAGAAAATAATTAAATCGTGCGAAAAAGAATATCATATTCTTCTAAAGCATATTGGATATTTTGCAACATCTTTTCCAATATATAGTAACTTATCTGGAGACTTACTGAATGGTATTTCCTTGACTTTTGAGAAGCAAAAAAAAATAGACATATGATTTTTTTAATTCCATACATATATAACGTTACATGTTTTGCATGATGTTTAATTCATTAGTTTAATAATGAATGTACTGTTGTACTACTATGATTTCTTAAAATCAAATTTTACCTTTGATTTCAATAACATAGATAGATGTGAAATCTCTAAACAGGTGTAATATATTATGTTCAGTAGTGTCACTCATTAAGCATGGTAACAAGAATACCGCTCTATGTAAAACTATTATTTTAACCAGTATGATTCCTTTGAAATTCACAACTTACGATAACAACGAAACAACCCTGGTGCTTTCTCATTACCAATTATCTATTTCATGTATTCATTTTCTAGTCACACGTTAAGACTTACACATTCAAGTGTGGACATTACCTACATTTGAAAAGCATGTGAATATGCATGATTATCGGTATAAATATCTCCATTTAATTCTTAATTTGATGCTTTGGTGGCAAAATGTAAATGGCTATTATTTTGTCACTTCCAAGCACCGGACATTCAGCATGTAAATTTAAACATCTAAATAAATATTGAATTTCCTTTGAATGAATGAGGTAAATAGTTTTGTATGGTAAGACATTTGATATTCACAAAGCAATACGAACTAAACTAGTTTTATACTTTTGATACCGTAACGTCCGCAAAAAACGAACATCCTATTATTGGCACAACTTCGTATAAAAGTATAAAAGTCAAAGGAGACATGTATTTTTTCTTCTTGACATTGTTAGGAAACATCTGAAAGCTTTGGAGTATACTCAAAGGTAAGAAAGAATTGAAAAATGACTTTAAATCAGGCTGAAAGTTCTGACTTGTCATAAATGTAGTATTCATATGTAACAATTACTTATTACTTATTAAAGGTATACTTATTTCTGTATACGTGTCTTATAGCACCATATGGACAAATTGAATTATCTGAAAAGATCATATATATTTTTGGAAATAATTGTCACATAATAGCTACGTTTCTACTCAACGTTAACAACTAAAGTGAATCGTGTCACGTATTGTTTAGGAATGTTTAGATAAAACTTGGAAATGTGAGATTCATATTGAATCGTCCATTATCTGCAAGTTCAATGTAGTTTTCAATTATTGCAAATGGAATAATATCCGGAATTATCTTCATTATTGATGAACAAGAATAAAAAAAGAGCCGCGTCACGACAAAACCAACATAGTTGGTTTGCGATCAGCATGGATCCAGACAAGCCTGCGCATCCGCGCAGTCTGATCAGGATCCATGCTGTTCGCTTTCAGTTTCTCTACTTTTAATAGAGTTGTATATATTTGTAACACACAATTTAGGAAACAATTGTATGCCAAGGCCTATGAAAGCACGGATTTACATTACATGTAATGTAAATCCGTAATGAAAGCAAACATTTGAGCATTTATATTTTATTTCTCTTATTCTAATGAATAAGCATGAAAACACAAGTAAAAAGTATGTTTCAATTTACAAAAGGTACAGTAAGGTGTATATCCAAAGCAAAATTATGAGACATTGTTTACAAACCAAAACCTTTCATTCTTAATGTATCTGATTATTCATTAATTGATCCGAGTCATAAATTGTAAACAACGCAACAATTTAATCACTGTATTGATATCATCAAAGTTAATTGCATTTTGACTCTCGACAATAACAATAATAAACAATTATTAAATAAAATATTTAAGGTTTTTCATAATCATTAGCACGATGTTTATGAGATATGAATCAATGAAATAACAGACAATGATAAATACATACTGTCTTGATTGAAACTAAAACTAAAATAGTCAAACAAATGTCAAATACATGTGTCAGTTATCTCCTGAACATTAGGGGTCTGATAGGTTAAAATGAATATGTCTCGAAATGATAACAAAAAGATTCTTTCTGCTCATTGTTACTTAAATGTCTACCTGTTGCCTAAAAATGCAATCCCAAATTTGTATAAGCTTACCACTTTATTCTGTTTCAAGATAGAGTTATCTAAGGAAATTCAATTTACTCTTGTCTCTTTATTTGCTGATTAATACCAGTTCATGGTTGCCTAATGTAGCTTGCTAGCTTTTTCCTTTTAAAAAGATTGTCATTTTTTAAGTTTGAAGGCTATGGGTGTAATGCTTCTCTAAACGGTTTTCACATTCAAGGTCGCTCTATTCTTGACCTTCTCGAAGGGGCCCCAAAACAATAGGTGTCTTCTTCTCAATAAGAGTGTTCCTCCTATGCTTTTGAAGGGGGCGGGGTTTAAATGTTTTTTCTGGTTTTGACCAAAACCAAAGTGGGTCTACCGCTGACAAACATTAGAAAAAACAAAGACCCCCCTTACTTAAAAAGGGGCTAAAACACATTTTTGTTTAAAAATCAAAAATTCATTTTTAAAAATCGATTTAGGTAGCAAAATAAAAACTAATAAAATAAATAAAAAATATTTATCACACAATCTGACCTTTACAGCGTTTGTGGCTTACAATCCAACTAAATCAAAACCATAACGAAACATTTCTATTTCTGTCTTCTGATTTTTACTTTGGAACCATATACCGCTTTTCATGGAGTGACACTATGTATCACATTGAAGGTTCCATGATAATCGCCATATGAACACATCTGCGGATGTTTATAACTTCAAAATTTTACCAGTTCATGTTAAATGTTGAATTTTACTTAAGCAGGTGCTAGGGAGCGTAGGCGGCAACTTGCACTTTACAATACCGTCCATGAACAGGCACAATCGAACCGAGTCGTTTTGGGCGTTTTTTAGGGATTCCGTTTTTTCCATTGTATTGCCATATCGGTATTATTTGTACCATGTGGAGGACTTAAAAGTCACACAGGTGATATAATCAAAGATGTTATCTTTTCGATCCTTGAAGATCGTTCGGCACGACATAATTGCTATGTGTACATGTTTGTGGTATTTAAAGTTTCTTCTATCCGACCTTTTTCAATTTGGGTAGTTCCAGAACTCCCACGTGAATACTGTAAAATATCTCATGAATATGTTGCCTGTCTTTTAATTTTGACTTTGACAGGTAATTTGTGATATGCAATCTTCGAAACATCTAATTTCCTTTCAAATTCTCATTTTATTGTTTTCGTCCATTGTTTTCTCGTTTAGGGCAAACGCATTGTTTTACTTGGGGACCATATGCCGCTTTTTATAATATGGCACTAACGTGTCACATTAAAAGTTCAATACTAATTGCCAATTGAACACATCTGCGAATGTTTCAAAATTTTACCAGTTCATGTTAAATGTTGAATTCTGCTAAAGCCAGAGCTGGGGCGTGGACGGTAACTTGTCCTTTACAGTACATGCATAAATTCAAAACGGGCACGAGTCAATAATGATGTCTGTAATTCTGGTAGAAAACGCTCCATATTAACTGACAAGAACATTCATCAAGTCAAGCGTATCACTGTTAACAATGCAAGTCTTTTACTTACACATATAGCCCATATCGCAGGAATATCAAAAAGGTCAACTCATGCGATTCTGAAGAATCAACTGAAAGTTAGGAAAGTTAGGCGAATAACTGCCAGGTGGTTACCCCATTTGCAAACATTTGGCCACCAGAGGGAGCTCAAAAATTATTAAAATTGTTTCTAAAATACGAAAGTCGTAGTTTTTCTAATTTTATGACTGTACGTTAGTTTTGTCCTAGAGGTTCTGTCACATCCAAGTTTTATAAAAATGTAGTGTTCAGAAAAAATGAAAAACACCTGTATTTTCTGCATGACAACGCTCCTGCACACAAATGAGTTACTCTAATTTCTGTTCGGGAAAAACTAGTGACAGTCCTTAACCCTTTCCCCCATGAGCATATTGTGAAAAATGGCCATTTTCACTGAAAAGCCTCCTCTCACAAGTTCAAACTGCTATGAAACTATGAAAAATGCTTCAATACTAATCAAACTTGGCACAAATGTTGACTGGACCATTGCCTTTGTAACGACATGCTCAGTCTTAAATTTCCTGTTACCATGGCAACGAGGGGACATCTCAAAATTGCCAAAAATCACTTTTTTGCCTCGATTTTTTCCATCAAAATTTATTTCAAAGTGCTGCAACTTCTCAAGGGATTGAGATAGAGTCAAAGGCTTTTCAGCGTTGGTTACACGTTATCTTATGATCGACCTGGGGTCATTTAAAGCCTCTCACAAGTCCAAAATTTTCTTGGCGATGAGGAGGACTCCGTCCCCCTTCAAACCCCCCAAACAGAAGAGGGCACATCCCCCTTCTGGCAACCCCTTGATGTAATATTTGGAATGGAGACGGCGCTGAAAAAATGGTCAATTTTTTTCACAACATTTCTCAAACGAAAAACAGTGTTTGGTGCCTAAATAGGGCATTTTTTCACTGTTTGAGGCCTGAAAAAGGGGGGGGGGTCAAAAAGCCGTCGAAACACGCTTATATAAGGGAAAAGGTTAACAAAAAATGATGAAAAACCTTGGAACCACCCAAAATCTAGTTTTTCCATGTTAACATTTGGTCTTTTACTTAATTTTGGTGAAAAATCATTGTTTTGTAACATTTATAATTTTTTTAGTTAACCCTTTCCCCCATGAGCATATTGTGAAAAATGGCCATTTTCACTGAAAAGCCTCCTCTCACAAGTTCAAACTGCTATGAAACTATGAAAAAATGCTTCAATACTAATCAAACTTGGCACAAATGTTGACTGGACCATTGCCTTTGTAACGACATGCTCAGTCTTAAATTTCCTGTTACCATGGCAACGAGGGGACATCTCAAAATTGCCAAAAATCACTTTTTTGCCTCGATTTTTTCCATCAAAATTTATTTCAAAGTGCTGCAACTTCTCAAGGGATTGAGATAGAGTCAAAGGCTTTTCAGCGTTGGTTACACGTTATCTTATGATCGACCTGGGGTCATTTAAAGCCTCTCACAAGTACAAAATTTTCTTGGCGATGAGGAGGACTCCGCCCCCCTTCAAACCCCCCAAACAGAAGGGGGCACATCCCCCTTCTGGCAACCCCTTGATGTAATATTTGGAATGGGGACGGCGCCGAAAAAATGGTCAATTTTTTTAACAACATTTCTCAAACGAAAAACAGTGTTTGGGGCCTAAATAGGGCATTTTTTCACTGTTTGAGGCCTGAAAAAGGGGGGGGTCAAAAAGCCGTCGAAACACGCTTATATAAGGGAAAAGGTTAAACATCCACCGTATTCTTCTGACTTGGCACCTGGTGACTTTTTCCTCTTTCCTAGACTAGACTGACAAAACATCTTGCAGGTCAACACTACAAGGTAGAAATTGAATAGGGACGGCAATTTTTCAGTTACTGAAAATACCACCCAAGGAAAACTATGTTGAAACATTAAAAAATTGGATTAAACGTCTGAGACTTTGTATTTCTGCAAGAAATTTTTCCGAAGAGTTAAATTAGATAACTGTAGAATATTTGTTCGTTGTTAACGTTACTGACCATATTTTATTACATATTGACCTATCCTTGTAGTTATGGAACACACAAGAATAAAGAGAACTGTAAATATTTTATTTCAAATGCATTTGTAAAGATATACAATGTTCTCTCTCAGTATTTTGCAAATATTTTACATTTCAGATGAAGAAAAATTTTTTTTTAAATCATTATACAAAATGTTATTCCTTATTACACGGTAACGTCACGGGGTTCCTCCATTATCAATTATTGTTTCTGTTTACTCAAGTTGTAAATTAACAGTGTGAATTCTAACACAGTCAAAAATGCAATTTTTCATGTAAGAAATGGTTATAGAATTCACGTTAATTGTTCAATGCTATACATATAAACTATGCAAATATACACTTAATCTGGCACAGTTTACCCTTGTGAAAAACATGAAGCCAAATTTAACCTTTGATTACTGTCTTGGTTGATATTATTTAATGATCATGAGAACTAGCGGACTATAACTGACGTGAACTACTTGATGATATTTTAATTAAATTTTTCTAAAGTAATTAAAAATCATAATGCAATAACTGCTGCACTGTTGGTTTGTAAGTATATACATGGAAAGACATTTAACTGTCCTGACCTAATTTTGAATAAATTAGTAAATTATTTATAAATTAAAAATGCAGATTATTGTTTGAATATAAATAATATATGACTGACTAAATCTTTTTGTAGTGTAGCTCGTTTTAGAGCGGGTAATGTTAAATCTCGTTTGGCATGCAACGCTTGACATTTCAACAACTGACTGCTCCTTTTCGTGCAGACACTGTCAGACATGTTGCCCATTTGTAGAATGTTCATTTTTCTTTTTGATCTCCTATTCACAAACAAATTAATCTCTACAGGGTGTGATGAACTCGATAGAAAAAGACATGTATATTTGTTCAAATATATATCTACATATGTCACTACATTACTCCTGGTAGTGTAAGAATTTAAATACATTGTAATTAAATCTTGTGAAAAAAGATCAATTTCTTCTACAACATACTCGATAGTTTGCAAAATTATTTCCAATATTAAAATACTTACTGGTATTTTTTTCTTAGACTTTTGATGTCGTGATTGCAAAAAATGTGATACTAGGTCAATTTCTATATATGTGTCTTATAACATTATAATTATGGGTAAATCAAATATGTCAGAAAAGGTAGTAAAATGCAAACAAATGTCACACAATAGCTACGCTTCAACTCCATATATGCCACTTAACAATACAAAAGGAATCGTGTCAGGAAAGTATGTCTCTAAGCGTTCTGATAAAAGTTGGGAATGTGACATTCATATTGAACTGCCAATTATCTGCAAGTTCAATCACCATTCACTTTCGCCCACTTCCCTATTCTAATCTATTTTTTGTAATAAAATTTAGCACTCAGCACACTATCACACCAGCAGGGAGTCAATATCGAATAGGGTCACACGTGTGCTTTTAAAACGCTTCTACAGTGCAAGTAATTATTATGTACACAAATTTGTTAATAAAATTCATTTAAGTATTTTAATTTATTAATTTCAGGTTATACAAACACTACATAACATTCGAGTGTTACTCATGGATAACGATGTTGTTGTTTTTACATCAGTCTAAATAATTCGTACCCGGAAGATGGCGACAGAATATTATTCCTTTATATTAAATTATTCATTATATGTCACTGAACAATTTTCTTCAAAGGTGACAGTTAATGAACATTACCCCTCCTGCCTGTCATATTTCATGAAAAAAAACTCACAAGCAAAAAATGTGAATTTTTATTTTGAAATGTACTTGTCAAGATGAACTGTATTTTCGCTCAATATTTTTCACATATTTTACATTTATCCAAGTTGTGTAGAAGCGGTGAAGACTTCAGGGCGGAGCAATCACTTCAGGGCGGAGCAATCACTTCAGGGCGAAGCAATCACTTCAGGGCGACATTAAAGCAATCACAAAAAGACCTTTCATTTCTATCCGACATGGCAATCCATTTATTAAAAGATACGTGAGGCATACTAAGTAAAATCAAATGTTTGGATATATTCGATGCACACAAAAATATTTTGTATGGTTAAGTGTATGAAAACAAAAGTTTGAGCATTTATATTTTTATTTATCTCATTTTTAATGATTTATGTTGAATTAGCATGAAAACAAGTTAAAAATATGTGCCAGTTAACAAAAGGTACATTACAATACATATACTAAGCAAAATTATGAAACATTGTTTACATTTTTATTTACAAACACCAAAACTCTCATTCTTAATGTATCTGATTATTTTCATCTATTGATTCAAGTCATAAATTGTAAATAGCGCTACAAATGAAACAACAAAATGATATTATCAAATTTATAACTGCTTTTTTGACTCCCAACAATACGGTAACAATAATAAACAAGTAAATTAATATTCAAGGTTTTTTCATTATCAAATTTGCATGAACACTTATACAGGTATATCATATATGAATCAATGAAATACACATTAATTAATAAAAACTTTCTTCATATACTACATTTATTGAAATTCAAAGGGAATATAAATAATTGATGCTTATTCTGTTTTAACAATTTGGTCGAAAAAACCTTATATACTTGTTGTTAGAACTATCTCTTGTATAATATGACATGATAAGTTTAAATGAATATGCCTCAAAGTGATAACAAAAACACAATTAGTTTAATTATTTTGGTAAATATTAGTTAATATATTAAATGTAAGCCACAAAGTGAAATTGCTTCCTGCTCATTGTTAATTAAATGTGTGTTGTGAGACCCACACATTATGCAATCACAAATTAGTATAAGTTATTCACTTCATTAAGTCTCAAGCCAGATTTATGTGAGGAAATTCAGATAACACTTTGTTGACGGATACCAGGTGACGGTTACTTAATATAGCTTGTTAGCTTTTTCTTTTAAAAAATTGCCATATTCAGATTAAAACTAAAAGCCATGAAAAATCCAAATTAAAGTCCTTTACAAGATGGAAAAACCCTTATCAATAGAAAAGTATTACTTGTTTCTTAAGAATACATGTTAACACTAATTAACAGACAAGAAGTCAACTAAATGGCATTACACGACATATATATTGTTAGAGAAAAAGGACACATGACACAGATCTTTATTCCATTAATTACGGAATGTCTCAACACCTAGTTATCAACTGGTTTAAAACCACTAAACATAAAACAATCTTTTCTTTCCGTAATCATTTTGTAAGTTGCCAGATTATAATTATTCAGCTAAACATGTATATCCATACATATGATCACTTCAACATGTACATTGTAAATTTCATAGTGTATGTATTGTTTTATGCTTTTTAAATTTTAAATCACTTTCTTGTACAACACAACATAGTCCTTACATTTATGTTACTTCCTAATGACATTTCTATATGTTCTATTAGAATAATTTGCGAGTCTACTCATCGTAACTGTCATAATGCTTTTGCATGGGTTTTGCATGTGACAACTTCCGTCCAGTCTTGTGTTGTTCTATATAACACAGCCTATGTTAGTTTTTTTGATATTTAATAGTTATATAATATGCTATCTTGCTGGGAGCTTTCCTTTAACACTAGTTGTCTTGTTTCCTTTATTCCCTCCAGTTCGATTGGCACGCTCTGCTAACTCTTCCGCTCTCCTAAAATATGTAACAATAAAATCAAATCACCATGTAATGATAAAATTCAGCTTTATAAAAAGCTCAATAGTGATCAATGTGATGCAAGATAGATAGCGTTTGAATACAGATTTTCAAAAAAGACTGATTGAACAGGCAAATCTCATTCAATTTGTTCTGGACAATCAGACGGACAAGTAATGGCAAAGTTCATATGCATCAGAATAAATAAAGGAACAATGTTAAATTAACTTGTTCACATGTAACAAGTATGGTGAAATAAGGCAATTCTAAAGCTTAACCTTAAAAACATATTGTTTGCAATTTGATAAAATCTAGAACATTATTTAAATCGATTTCCCGAGCAATATCAAACTGAATGTGTACATATACATGACATTTACAGTGTTAGTGGAGCTTAAAATTCAACCAAAATAAAATCATAATTTGAGTTGATGAACATTTCAATATCTATCTAACATCCTGCATATTTGTTATTATAAATTATTGCCACATCTTCGTTGGTGGAAGAAAAAAATACTTGACTAACCTTGTTAAATCTTCTATATCAACCAGCATTGAATCCTGGGCCATGTGTAACTCGTCTCTCTCCATAAGCAGATGTACGAGTTCCTCATTTAAACCTGAAAATATTACAAGATTTATAAATATCATCTAATATTGAAGTTGTAGAATATTTGAATATGTTACAAAAAATTTAGGCTAGGACATTATTTACAAATAAATTATTGACATTTTAACATTGAAATGTTGTTTTCCTAACTCAAAACTTCATATAGAAACAGATCAGACATACTAGAAACCTGTCAAAACATTTATTAAGACCAGTATGTAGTGCTCATATAAAAAGGACCATAAATCGTAAAAGTTAACACAAAATATACCTTTTAAGTACACATTGACGAAACTGATACAAAAGTTTATTATCCAAAAACTTGAAAAAAAATATTTTGATTCAATGACAAATCATCAAATTAACAAAAAAATATATTTTCTAAGAATGATGCACAAATGTATCATTCAAAAACGTAAAAAAAGTTGTTTTGATCAAAGGAATGTTGGATGGGGATTCTAACTCCAGCTAATATCACTTAGTACAAAATGTTCTTATATGATAACTTCTGCTAAATGCAAAACATTAAAACTTCACAATATTCCAGTTACAACGAAGAATTGTCAATAAGTATGTTAAAGTACTGTATACAAACAGATGGTCGTTTTTCTTTAAATTGCTGTAATGCCGGTTTTACATATAAATTTTCTTGAAGTAATTCGTAAAAATGCTAGACAGACACATAAACTTTACACACGAATGTCTCCCTTTAAACTCTGTTATACTTACTTTCAATTTGTGTTTGTAAATCGTTATACAAGACTTGAATGGAAGCCAAATTCATCTGTTGTAGTTGTCTTAAACTAAGTTTCTTCCTATGTTTCTCACCAAGGCCTGGAATTCCAACCTATTAATAACAAATTTAATTTAATAATATTACAATATCAATTAAGGAGTCAAATTATATGTGAAACATTATTATATATTGTTCCAGATAAAATATAGTGTTATTTCAGCATACATGATCTGTTGTTTCATGAGAATCATTAATAACATTGGAAAAAAAAACATAAAAAAAATCACAGTAACTAAAGCTGGTTACATAGCATATCTGTTTTGATTATGATTATATGTGTATATCAGTTGACTAATGTTAAGAAAACAGTGCACTGATGCTACTGACATTAAAACTGCATTAAGAATACCAAATATACACTAAACATTTTCAAAATTGAAACCAGCATGTTTAACATTTTGTGGTCTAGATTAATACTTATAAATACGAAAATCCAAGTAAAAGTAAAAGATGATTAAATAACTTTAGTGACAAACACAAAATGAAGAGAATTCAACTGAACATTTGGAAGTTAGTTCATCGACTAAGTCAAAGTTTCGCTACATTATTTCAGATAAAACATTTTTACACTGAACTTGACATATTTGCTTTGTGTGGATGAGAATGTTCTCCTCTCTGTCTGACCCAGTATATTACAATAATTACGGCTGATATATCAATACAGTATTGTCTTGTTGCATTCACCAACAATAATCAATAATTTACTTCTAATGTGAACTGACATGACTCACAGCAATCTACTACTTCGTTTTACCATACGCTGGGTTAAAAGAAAAAAAGCGTTGGTTCGAATGTGTACTTAGTTACACGGGAGATTCTATTTCTCAACTGCTTTTTTTTTGTTTATGTAATAATGAGTCTGGTGTTATTTGAAGTTGAAGTTAAATAATGCATTAGCAATGTAGAGTGTTTAAAGACCTTCCATACATATTTAAACAGCATGTAGGCTCTTGTGCTTGTATAACTTAATGAGTGTTGTAAATAATTTTCAGTTTTCAAAAGAATGCATATCCTGAACAAAATTGAAAAAAGATACCAATTTTTTTCTTGTAAATAACGAATAAAATCAACATAAGTTGTTTGTTTGTTTGTTTCATTTTACGCCTTTTCCCAACAGTATTTCAGTCATATAGGCGGGTAGTTTCCTAACCATCGTTCCCGGAGAGTTACACCAGTACTAGACTACCTTCCTCCATGCTAAACTACCAAAACATCTCCTGGGGATCGAACCCACGCCAGAGAGGTAACTGGATTAGAAGTAATTGACTCTAACCCCTCAACCACGGAGGCGGTTACAACAACGTACGTTAACAAATATAAAGTTGAATATATTGAAATGGCATACAATATGAATTCCATAATCGATGAATATTGTTATGTTTCTTTTGCTTATATAGAATAGGAAACTTGATATAAAGTAACTAAATTGATGAAAAACTGTGTATATATGTGCTTTATAGCAAATCATATTGTGCTGTTTTATGTTCTGCAATTTTTATTTAATATTATTGTTTCTGTTGCTTCTAAAGGATCACTCCTTTCCAGATTTTTGTATGAAAAATGTACATACATATTTCCCCTTTCACTTGTTTTGTTCCTCCAAATCAGACCATTATCTTAAAGTACCATTGCTAATACTGTCAAATATTCAAGGTTATATTTAAGGTAGCCTTTTGAAATAAACTCCAAGATATGTAAATAAAGGTTTTCAGTAAAATAATATCACAAATTTACCATTTCAGCCATTGGAGATTTCTTCTTTAACTGCTTCTCAATTTCCAATTGCATATGTGCCATAGATCCAGCCTGTATTAGAAATACAATTACCTTTACACATCTAAATTATTGTTTCAGAATACGTTAAGAAAATATGTGCAGAAACAAGATTGGTGTGATCATTTAAGTATTTTTGTAATTAACTTTTGATTAAAAATAATGTACAGAAAACTTTTATAAGAAATAAATAACAGCTAAAGCCTAAATATTTAAACCATGTGCCTTTTACAAATTTCAATACTTTTCACCCAGATCTGAAAGAAGCCTGTGTAGATTTTTTTCTAAAATATTTTAATATCATATAATGTCTTTCGATTACACATGGGAAGTTTTGAAGTCAAAATTAACTATACAGATAAATAATTACATTATTAAAGAAAATGTACAAAATTGTCATATAGCATTTTATGCACTAGAACATGAGATCAATCACACCATTTCTAGTTTAAAAACAACCTGACAACACGTTACCAATAAACATAAAGGTTTTATTGTTGTTGTTTTTTTTATTAAAGTGTCAATTTGGAGATACGAATGAGATTTCATTCACTAAAGAAAAAACTATATAAGAAAGTTATACTGACAGCCAGGGGAAAAAAATTGATAACTTAATTTAAATTTTTTTTCTCACAACAAAATTTGTATCGTGTATAAACCAACATTGATTTTCAGAAGTTAAAGTCTAGACCCAGATTTGTAATGTCGCTGTTGATCCAATATAATTGCCTGTAAGTTTGTATGTAATGCCACTACTCCTGATATACTTTCTTGTATAACTGTAATTATGTACACATGGACTCGGTAAGGTAAACAAAATGATTAACCTATGGGTGTAAAATCCCCTTTGTAAGTGTACAGTGCCAAACACTGGGAAAAACAGTGCAAACTTTGAGATTAAGAATGGACAATAAGCGACATTTGACCAACTTAACTTAATAGAATAGTTCAAATGAAAATATGATTTTCTTAATTGCTTGCCTTTTGAATAAACTATGTTTTACATTGGCAATCAAAGCAAAACTAAATAATAGATCAGGATCAGTTGATCACATCGTATATGGCTTTACATGATCAGATTTGCTATCTACACAAGATCCATTGTTTGAGGAAATAACATTATTCTTAGCCTACATTTTATAGAACAAAGAAGTTAAAAGACATTAACATGTGGAAAGGAAATGACCTTAATTTTGACATCTTCACAGAAAGATTTATTGTAATATTTCATTTGATGCTTTGATATTTCATGGGATCTCCCGATCTTGTCAAGGAAGATTTCACTTTAAAGGGTACATACTGTGTTACTTAAGTACTTATAAATAGGCATCCTATCAGGCAAGACAAGAAACAATCTACTGTGATTCATAAATCATCAAATGACACTTCTTTCCTCTTTTGTTGGAGTGAAATAAACAAACCTGTGCAAGAGCCATTTTAGCCTCATTTTGTAGTTGCTCTTGTCTGGAATGAAAGTCTTCACTCTTTTCTTTTTTATCACCAGGTTTTAATCTTGGTGGACTTGACCTCTGTATAGACGTTGTTGGTTGGGTAGGGTTATTTAAATCAGTTACAGTACTCAAATTATTCTGGAACAAAAAAGTAATACATTGTATTTATTATTATTGCAGTTTCTAAATATTCCACACCAAAAAAAATTAAATTGATCTTTCAGAGAACAGAAACTAACCATTTAACATTAACAAGGTTGTCCTATCAGCGCTTCACAGGAAATTAATTTCCAAAATGATATTCTTCCCCAATCTCAAAAAGCAAACAAAATTGACAAGTTTAATCATGGGAAGAGCGAGTTTCTTCAAATTCAACTTTTTGTTTAAAGCAAAAGGTGTACTCAACATGGTTAAATCTTAATTCTCTATTTTATGCAAAAAACAGGAGCAAAGCAAACTGGTGGAAACGGAAGGCAATTTACTCGGCTTTGTATCCATATATTCATTTACATTATTTTAAGCAATTTTACACATCAATATGGACATTACAGGTCAACTGCAATACAAACACATTGTCCATGGGGTTACTAACAACCTTAGACTATTTCTAGCATACAGAAGACAATAAGGAATTATTTAATGAAAAATGGAATAAAATATAAAAATAAGGATTCAGATGAGTTGTAATTCCTAAAGATGGTCAGCAACTTCTCTTTTCTTATCTTCATATAAAATAAGGTTGAATAACAATTGTAAGTTATATGTTAAAATCAATGAATGAGCAAGGAAAGATTTTTGATGAAAATCAGATTTATCCTGACAAGCATGTGGTTTTGAATGTAAAAAATTACAAGTAGCCAAGTTTTTAACAGTACACAGTGACCTAGATTATAATTTTATTTCTGCTGACAGAATAGCTGTCTGTTTAAACAATTTTCATCTAACTTCAATAAATTCAATTATGTGCGAGAGAACTTGATCATGCTTAAAATAAAATTCAATTGCTTGGGTACTGTACAACTGGATTATTCACATGTCACATTCAATGGAAACTACAAAATAATTACATATCAACCAGCACAATGTACTTTTTTCCTAGTATAGTATTTTTTTGCCCAATGCAATTAAATTTGGCATTTTAGTGATGTTAATTTTAACTGAATAAAATTAAATTAAGATCAGAGATAGGGCTTTGGTTACAAGCTATTTTTAACTAGCTTCTTTTGAATGAATGAGAAAAAAATCTTTTTGTCAAGCAAAAGTATGTGCATTTATAAAATGTAGAACAAATTGTTAGGGAAACCAGATACAGCACAACTTAGTGATGAGAGCTTCTTGTTCCTTCCTAGATGGCTTTAGTAAGTCTCAGCCAAAATTCAGGATATGTTCTTACATGAAAGGCTAAAGTGACACTTACTGGAACTAAAGTTAAATGACATATACTTACATCCGAATCAACAAGGTTACTGACTTTCTTCATGAGTTTCACATTGTCATGGATTTCATGTTGCCTTGGAGACAGCCCTTCGTTGTCAGTGTCACCTGGTGACTCATTCATAAAACATATCTATATAAAGAATATAACATCATATTGTTATATACAAGATAAATTGTCACAATGTTGAGACAATAAATATCTGGAAAAAGTAATCCCTTGGAAGCATTAAAAACAGCAAGATTGCCACTGACATAAGCTAAAACAAATTCATCTTATTTATTAAAATAATGCAAAAATAGTGAAAAGTAATGCTGAACTATTAAGTGAAACATTTTATGTACCCCTTCTTATGTCTAATATTGTATCTTTTAATAGATGTTCATTGTAATATAGTTTTCTTACATTGGTTTTTAATAATCAAGCTGGGTTTCATTTAAAACTCATATTACTGTTTAATTTGATTTCCCATTATCATCATATTATGAAACAACTTCATGTTTTCTCAATTTTCTGATTTAATATAAAAATTTAAAAATTACACTTAATCAAATATGACATCCACCTTGAGGAAAGCTGAACAATCCATTAGAGGTTAATACAACAACTTTTTGTCATAGATTTTCTTCAATTATTTATGGTCAAGACATTTAACAAAAAGATGAAATGGTAAATAGAAGTTATTCTTAGAATCTTTTTTGGTAAACTTCTAAAATTGAAAGTCAAGAAAAATCATTGATAAAGTTAAATGATGTAATTTTTCAACTTTTACTTTTTTCATATAATGGGACTATTTTAATAGCTTTCTTTTGGTATATATTTAACCTTTCTATTGTAAAGCAGTTTTTCATTGGTCTTTTAATTCATCGTTTTTATTCGTCCGAGACGTTTATATAACAATGCCTTTAGAATTTCGCGCTACTTTTTCTATTTTTTGTTCGTGTCACAGTTCTGAGAAGATTTAGGTCACGAGAGAGAATTGATAAAAAGCACTTTGAATATTTCATATGAGTTAATAAAATATTTTTTCAAGTGTTTTTTCATGTTATTACGACAATTCAGAATTATCAAAAACAATTTACAAACTACTACCTCATGACTAGCGATTCTTTTTCAAATAAGTTTATGGTAATAATCCAAAAAAGAACAAATTTGAATTTTAATTTATATATAATTCTATTTGCTGATATATGCATATACTTTTATTTTATTTTTGTTCCCCCACTTTATCTGTTCTCATTTTGTGTCGCACCTAGCTCAAAAAGTATTTGATCTAGTCATGAAACTTGACAGGAATGTTGATCAGCATGTGTAGTTGTGCACCTGGGGTTTCGCTTGTTAATTTATTCTGTTTTGTTAGAGTT
The DNA here is from genome assembly GCF_026571515.1 of Ruditapes philippinarum. NCBI lineage: Eukaryota > Metazoa > Mollusca > Bivalvia > Venerida > Veneridae > Ruditapes > Ruditapes philippinarum. Next base: position 107,858 of record NW_026864807.1, on the reverse strand, counting down.
ATTGCCCTTGACTTAGTAAAAATTTGCAATATTCAACTTGTGTCATGCATAGCTCAAAATGTATTTAACCTAGAGTCATGGAACTTAACAGGAATATTGGTCAGCAAGTGTAGATGTGCACCTTGGGTTTTGCTTGTGGACTTATCCAGTATTTGAAGAGTTATTGCCCTTGACTTAGTAAAAACTGTTTCATTATGTATTATTTGTCTTCGAGTGCTTGAGTTAGAATCAACCAACTTTATAGAATTAATGATCAACATCACTGTGATTTGTTATGCACCTGGGATTCTGCATGTGGATTTTTTCAGTTTTGTTAGGGTTATTGCCCTTGACTTCGTATAACTTTGCAATTTTCAACTTGTTCATGCATAGCTCAAAAAGTATTTGACCTGTAGGTCTGAAAGTTTACAAGAATGTTGGTCAGCATGACATTTGTGTACTTATGCACCTTGGAGTTCACATGTGGATTTATTTAGTATTTGTAAAGTTCTTGCCCTTTACTTAGTAAAAGATTTTTAGTTTTCAACTTGTGGCACATGTAGCCCAAAAATATTTGATTGAGAGCCATAAGATTGACAAAACAGTGGGGGCACCGTTATCTATGGACACATTTCTAGTTCAGCACTACAATATGCCCATCCAGGAGTAAAAATAACTTTGAATATTGCCATGATAGCTTTCAATTTCATATTCATTTCCCAACATCTTCACATGATGTAAGGAATTTTCTATAATTTTCCTAAAGTTTGTAATTTATAGGTTATACTCATTTGATTAAAAAAGCATGTTTTCATTTTGGACAGTTTCTACTCCTTATCCTAAACATTTATGGTCTGTCACTGTTTTGCAATGTTCATGAAACAAGGCATACTGCTGAACAAAATTGATAAGACATTCACCTGTAGTCCACTTTGTAATCTTGACTGAATGTTTGGCTTTTTATATGTTATTTCATCATCATCATCGTCATCATCGTCAAGGCCATCTTCTCCACCCATTGCAAGCTTTTTCCTAATTTCTTCCCTGTCATTGCGTCTTGCCTAAAAATATACAGGAATACTCACTTTCAATATGATTTCATTAAACTGATAAGGAATCTTTAAATGTAAAATGGTTGTACAATGGTTGTATTTTGTTCTTTGTTCAATACACCATGAATTATCTATACACCAACTGAAACTAAACTTTTCAAATACTATAATTACAACCCTGTGTTGATTTCTTTACTAGTTATAAAATGCTATGATATAAAACACTCAGAAAAAGAGTAAACATATATATGGAGACAAGTACAGCTCCCCATGGCAAATATAGTTTTAATTAACATGACTGAATTGTAAAGTTTGGTATAAATTCAATCAAATATACCATATAAACTTACTCATAAGATAAATATCAATTAAAACAATTATCAGTGTTATTCACATTAAATCGGCATATTAATTTGAAAGTAATTAAACACTTTTCATTCCATACTATAGTATCAAGTGATTTGTCAACACTAGCTGTCTCTTTTAAAGCTGATATAATTAACATTTATTTATTTACATGATTGATATATTTTTAGCAACCCAACATACGAAGTTATTTCATTTTTTTGCAAGAAAAGGAAGTTTGCTGTATTATAAATTTGTTAGCAATGATCAGGTAATAAATACAAACAAGCATTAATATAGGTCCATACAACCTATCAAAAATATTTATAACAAAGAATATACATGTGCACAGAAAAGTAAGTTTTCACTTCTTTATGCATTTGCTACATGGCAATGCCTTCTTTAATACTGAATGATATTCTAATTTAAACCTAATGCAAATCAATATAATGTTTTGTCTTGTTTGAATCAATCCAATTAAAACTGCCTCTTTTATTATACGCAGAATCTTGTCCCGATATAACATATTCAATCTACTAGACATTGAAATTCTTCTGTCGCAAAGGGACTTGTGTGAGTCTGTGTGTGATTCTTCATTTAGAAAATGCCTATAGAAATCAGCATGATATTAATCTATGTAAAAAGTATCAGGGCATCAATTTTAATCAGATGACAATTCTGTAAAACTTGACAAGTAATCTGTCTAAGTTTTCCCATGTGACAGTATCAGGAACCAAACAAATCCATACAATCTCCATCTCCTGATTGTCAGAATGCTGAAACATTTAGTATATCTTTCATTTATTCAAGTATGAACTTTTGAACCAAACTCTGATGAGGATTTTTCTCATTTAATGACATTGCTTATGTTATGATTCATACACTGCTAGTACTATGAACAATTTTAGTATTTTGCACCAAGTCAAGAATTTTACATCAAATATGAAAAAATTAAAATGCTAGATTAGTTAATTCGAAAGTCTTGATAAGCTACACTTATTTGTGGATTAAGAACAGTTTCTTATAAATTCTAAGTTAAAAAAGGTTAAAGTGTATGACAAAGTACATTACAGAGTTATTACCTTTAGTCTTAAAGTGACATTCAATGTTAAAACAATTTATCAAAAAATATAGTGAATTAAAGTTGGAGCAAAAAATTATGACTGCAGGAAATGCTCAGTTAAGAATAGCACTATAAAACTGTACAAATATTATAGTAAAACTTCAAATTTAAGCACACAGTGAACCATAATATTATCTAAATGCCATGACATCAAAAGTGTCAGAATAAGTCTAAAGGAACTTGGACAACAAAATATCAAGTTTAAGAAGAGAAACATTTAAATTTGTCTTCACACGTTAACAATTCATGGCGGACCAGGGTGAAAATCTAAATCCCTCTTCTTTTGAATTGATATATAACTTTTTGTTCAGATTCACTAGTTTAAGCACATGCTAAATTGTAGGTGATAGCTTATAAATTAAATTCAATCCTGTCCGTTAGAAATATTTCTTTCCTAAACATAGTAATACCAGTATGCTCACCAATGTAGATCAATTGTACATGAAACACCATCCCAAGCTTTTATTTATCGAGGAAAAAAGAGTGTTATCAAATATGCATGAAATGTTACATTGATTTTCTGTATAAAACTTTAATTATCTACTTAATTTGATGCTTTGCTGATTAAACAGAATTCTGTGATTACTTTTTTTTTCAAACATGGTATGAACAACAATGTGAAGTCAATATTTGAAGAAAATAATCAATTTCAAGCCAGAAAATATGTAAACATAGTTAAGCATGTATGATGAATCAACTGTTCATTACAAGAATTCATGAAACAAATTAGATATGATTCATTTAACTCATTGAAACACCCACAGAAAAATCTATCAGCCTATCATTATTTCAGGGTCATCACCAGTAAGAAAAGTTTTAGCTGACAATTTCTGAAGTGGAAAAGTTTGTCTGCAATAAATATGTAATATATCATTGTCATTAAGACAGTCTATGGGAACACATTCTCAGATGTGAAACAGTCTTTGTTGTTTCAATATAAATTCATATATCAATGTAGTATCGAATGTATCTGACTTTAATATATGGGCTTCTAGAGAAAATATATACCAAAATTCCCATTAGGTATTGGTTGGATCCCATTTGATTACCCTAATGGGATTCCACTTTAAACCTCCAATGGGATTTCAACTCAAATTTTCTAAGGGGAAAATTCATCTTTTAAATTTGCTTATACGGGGCAACATATAGCATGGTGGGAACATTTCATCTTCAAACTATTACAATATGAGGTTCAAACTTGGTCCTTAGTACAAATGTGTTTAAATATTATCACATGTGAATTCTTTCTCAACAGACGATAAACATATACATATATTTAAGTAACTGTCACAAAATCAGCAGTGTTCACTAAATAACAGTTCTGCACAATTACATGGTATTGTTATGCTATAAAAAATCTGCACAATAATCAAAATTTGTACATTTACTAAACTTGTATATTTCAAGTTCCAGCTGTTTAACCAGTTAACCAGTGCTGGAACTTTAAGTGCATCACATATCACTATATGTGTGTAGTCTGACCAGGCCTTATGATAACTCTTAAATACAATGTATGTAGTTGCTCACATTTTTTTTTTTTTTTGATATTGTCATCTCCTCAAAATTCAAAGCACGGCTGGGCAAATCAATTACACACATTTACCAGGAAAAAGGATAATATCATAAAGTGGAAGAAATTTAATAATAAAATATCAGTGTTCTGTATTATAAACTTCAATAATGACAGACATTCAGTACATGCTAACATGTTTTAGTTTTTATTATAGTTATAACAATGTAAAGATAATCTGTTATCTGATTCCTGGGCTCCTCCTATCATTTAATCAATCACTAACATAAAAAGCAAATACACCTGTACTTCAAAATTAATTGGATTCCAATTAATTCATCTGCCTTTGAAGTTTAATGACTCAGACACAATTATCAGTTAAATCATTAATGAAACTATAGTTCTGATCCACTCTTTAAAATTTTCAGTTTAACCCTTATAAAATCATGTAATTATTGTTTCTATTTTTTTAGTTAGAAGTGACAACTTAACTGAGAATTAAATATAACACACAGCATATAAGCTTAATTCAATCAAGACTTAACAAATTGGTAACAATTTTAAAATAATTTTCATTTGAAGATGGGAAAACATTTTTTACAACAAAGAATGTATTTTAAAGTAAAGGAATCATTTTGAAAAGGATACATTAGGTAAAATAGAATAGAAACATTTAGTTCTCGACATTTTTCAGAATTTTAAGCAAGACCCTTAAATCTCAATAAGCTTGTTTATATATATATTAATAAAAAAATGAGAATAGCTTTAAAAATAACCATAATATGTTTTTTCAATGTTTAGACATTAATGAGAATCATAGAATCAAAACAACTAAGTAAATTTATTAACATGTACCAATTTTAAAACATTTAAATCACCATAAAACATGATTTTCAATGATTAAATATATACTGTTTAAAACATCAGCAATATACAATTCAAACTGCTTTGTTCCGTAGCATTAACCCTATTCTTTTAGATTTCACAGAATTTGAACTTTAGCATTTAATTTAACTTTTACAACATGCAGTAGCTAGAATCAGATGCTTCACTGTGGGGTAATGAATCAAAAACTAATTCTGAACTTGTTGCCATTATTTCTCTCTTCATTCAATTTAAATACCTAAGCCCATTTAACTTAAATTCGCTCACTAAACTAAGTCCAATTATTACTAGATTTGTTTCCATCTTATTCGGTCAAAATACTTGGAGACTGACACCCTAATAAAATAGAAAACTGTAACTTAAGGCAGTAACCTAATTTAAGAAGTATAAATTCTCACTTTGTAATAAGAAAAAAAAACTTGGCACTACATTTGACTACCTTGAAGTGAGAAGATACTTTTAACAGTTAAGTAACCTGATTCTAGAAGAATAAATTCTCACTTTGTAACTGAAATATCTTCATGTTGGAAAGTATAACTTTTACCAGATAATTTTGTTTGTTTCATTTTTATGCCTTTTCCCAACAGTATTTCAGTCATATAGGCGGGTAGTTTCCTAACCATTGTTCCTGGAGAGCTACACCAGTACTAGACTATACCTTCCTCTGTGCTAAACTACCAAAGCATCTCCCGGGGATCGAACCCACGCCCGATAAGTAACCTTATTTTAGAAGTTAAACTTCTCACTTTGTGTTACTGGAGAAGAGTCAAGAATGACATCGCCAGTGATCTTAAAATTTACATGGAAAGCTAAGGAAACTAAAAATTTACCAAATAAGTCATTTTATGCCAGGACTATATATCCCTTTTTAACTTTTTACAAAGTCAAGAACATCACCTACATGTAGCTTAAAATAATGAAAGTGTAACTCTTACCAGGTAAGCAGCCCAAACAGGAAATGCATAATTCCTCTGTTCGTACTTCATTGTCACTGGAAGCTCTCTCATTTTATCATCACAATATTAATACAACAAAATCACAATTTTTGTTTTGAAAACTTCTAGTAAATTACACATAAATATTGTCATCAACTAGTGTAAACATTTCATATTAATTAAATCTTGTCAAAAATAACCTGACTATGAGTTCTGTTTAGATTAGTTCCCTTTTGATTGTCATAAGCAACCATAAGCAATTTTTGCTTTCCTTAACATTCACTATCTTGAAAGCACCTTAATAATACTTTAAAAAAAAGAAATTCTTTCAGTTATTTTAATTATTTCTATGAGTCTTAATAGTATTTCTTTATAAATATATTTCAAATTGTATCACACTGTTTTAGATAATTCCCAACTTGAACTTCTATGAGAAACACAAACTTATTTGACAGAACAATCTAACTTAATACACTTATATAAAATTTCCTTATCCAGAATATTATCTTCCTATAGAATATAATATTAACTTTGTCTGACACAGTAAGTTAAGCACAATCATTCTGTGACATAAACCAAGAACATATTCCTTGTCAAAAATGTAAAATTCCAACCAATCAAGCAGGCATTTTCTGAATCCAATAATGGTGGAATTCCTCCACTGTGAGAGAGCGCCAACAAATTCTATCTAACAGCTACTGCAAAGCAATGTTCCATGGAGAATTGAGTTTATAAATCAATCAATGAAAGCATAAATCTAATTAGCTCAGCGCTAACTAGCACTTTAAGTGTGTAGGGAGACATGTTGGACAGAAATAACATTTTCTCATTACTGGACACAAGAAATGAAAAAGGGAATTATGGATAAAACATGGTGCAATTTTAACCAGCCTGTTAGTTATTATTTTTTCCTCTTTTTTCAAATGATTTTTTTTATTTTATCATAGTTTGTGTTGCTCAAACTAGTATCTTTCTTTCAAAAGAGATGCTGATAGTTATAATAATCAACAACTTCTTTGCAGATGAAAACACTATGCAAACAATACTTCAGTCTTTGGTAATATAGTGTTTTTGTTGTTTTTTTCAGTTTATAGTGCTAATTCAATCACTGACCTTACTCTTATTATGTATTTTACTTAAGACCATTAATTTATAATGTCACAGTTATCATTACTGATGGAGGTATAGCACATATGACCTTGAAAGTACTTCAGAGGGCACCTTGATAGAGCAATCTATACTCCAGAACAAAATCCAAATTCAATTATTCAAAGATTTCTCCAAAATTTCCTTGACATATTACAAGACAATTTTGTATTACATAAACTAAGAAAATTACCCAATATCACCTTTGCTGCTTCAATTAAATTTCATAACTTTTGAATTTAATGTTATATTGAAATGTCAAATTCCTTACTTAAAACAGAAAATAATTATCTGCATTGAATTTCAGATTGCAATATAAAGTGAAAAACACAAGTCAGTAATTTTAGAACCAGTAATCTCTAGCTGAAACAAGACAAATTTTCATTTTTATTAACTTACAGTTTCATAATATAATCGAAGCATAACCTTTTTTCCCTTATGGAACTGATTGTTAAGTTTAAACACATTTATTATACATGTATAATGAAGTTATCAAAGAAATAATTTATCATCATAAATAGATCAAGTTAATTATAAAAGAAATTTAACTGTTAGCCTATGCTTATTTTGTAAAAAAGATTTGCTCTGAGCTTTGAATTTGGTAAAGTGTCAGCATGGCCTAGAGGTTAAAGCCTCCAACCAGTAGTCTAAGGACTGTGGGCTGCATTGTTTAGGGTTCAAACCCTGTCAGGGGCAAGTTATTATTTCCTTGAGCACACATTGCTATGGCATTAGGTTGGTTCCAAGAACAGATTTCACAATATGTCTATATAGACTCGAAATAAATTTCCAAAACAATGGAATTAAAACAAATTCATATAAACTAATTTCATACAGTTTATTCAGCATGTTAAACCCTAAACCTGCTAATTCTTTACCTGCTGGAACCAAAAGAGATTACGCAATTGCTACCAGGATTGAGGCCTGGCCTGGAGCCGGCACTGTAAGATGATTCTGTTCCATCTGACCTTAAGGTTCTGTACCCTTGGCTGAGCCAACTTCAAGGTAAGTAATTGACCATGATCTTAGTGTTGTTTAAAGTTATTTTTAACATTATGTAACATAAAAAAGATAACACAGCAGTTAAATTACATTGAAAACAAGCAATGTTCTATGATGGAATTCCACTACACACATTAAACAGACATTATGAGTTTTCCTCGTCATATTTATTGAGGAAATGTCCTACTTTCTATCATTGAAACAGTTCTTAAAATAGACCAGTTCTTCATCTGTGGAGGACACAACAAAAAACTCACAGAATTTTTACAGTAATTTCAATTATTCATCCCTAATGGAAATGTTGAAAACCTCTTAAAAGATTTAATTAAACTGATACATAAAAGTGTAATAATTATCTGAAAGAATTAATGAAATAGGGGAGTGAGATATTGTTATAATATCCTTCTAATATAACAATATAGGAAAAAATAGTCCCTTGAGCTTTTTCCTGGTATTGATGACAACACTGTGTATGAATACACTCATTAACAAGGTGTGACACGGAATCTACTGTAGGTCAAAGCCAGAGCACTGTATCTTCATTAAATCTTAAAGAAATAGTTACTGTAATATTGCATCAACTCTGATTTAACTGTATAGTTCATTATGCCTTTAATTTATTTCATCATCACATCATCATCAAAGAAGCTTTAGAGACAATAAGTCTGGAAGTAAATTTAATCGGGGAGAAAATAGAAGCAAAACTGGCACAAATTTAACCAAGCCTTTCATGACACTGACTGATTACAATTCAACAATTTTGCCTTTTTGGTTATTTAAGGAAGAGGATTTTGCTATTTTTTTGCTGGAGGATTTTGCTATTTTTTTGCTGTTTTAGTTGGCAATCACAGGGAATAATCTAAAACCTTGAAAACTTTGATGTTTTAAATGGCCATCTAGGGGATACAGTCTGTACTTAAAACACAAACAATACTCTAGAGGATGATTATTCTTTGAACTCTTCTAAAAATCATGTTATAAATTCAAAGAATTAAACTTTGATATATCACTTGTTTGTTTGTTTGTTTGTTTGTTTCATCTTACGCCTTTTCCCAACAGTATTTCACTCATATAGGCGGGTAGTTTCCTAACCATCGTTCCTGTACTAGACTACCTTCCTCTGTGCTAAACTACTAAAGCATCTCCCACCTGGGATCGAACCCACGCCAGAGAGGTAACTGGATTAGAAGTCATTGACTCTAACCCCTCGGCCACGGAGGCGATATATCACAATATTTCAACTGCAGTGAGTAGGAAAAACACTGGTGCTCATGGAAAAATACTTTTATGTTTAAAAAAAGCAGGGAAAAGCAGTTGAATACTTTTATATTAAAACTTAACTGTGTGAAATGTTACAAAATAGGAGAGGTCAATAAAATCATAAGTAGTATATTATAGGCAATTAAAAGTAACAGCAAATAACCCTTTCAGTAAATTTAGTATTTAAACGCTTTGTTTTAATTTGTCTTTCCAAAAGTATGGGCAAAATCCTCTGAAAACAATACTCCTTACATAAAATGCAAGACAGATTTATAATCAACACTTAAAATAGTTAAATCATATGTTAAGAAAAGAGTTCAAATTCCTTGGAATAATTCAATATTGGACAGGGAAAATGGTATAAGAATATAGATTAAACAGGCTAAATCCCACAAACTGCATTAATTTATCATTCATACTTTGTTAAATTCCATCCATCACTCTACTGGTAGTGTTTGACAAATATTTTCGAAACTAGAGTTAATCCCCTTGAGGAAATTTGGAATAAAAAGGTACCATATCATCTCTCTTTTCATCTTCCAGATAGGCAAAATTATTTACGCATAATTTATTTTTCTTTCACTCTTTCCCAACCCTCATCTATCTTAATAATCATTACCAAGGAGAAATGCATAATAAAGTACAGTTATTTCCCTTGTGTAAAATAAACTGCAAAATTAAAGCTTAAGATATGGGCAATCCATAGTCGGCTAATATAATAATGCTGGCAGCATAATTTCAGTATCAGTCATTATATGACATAACATATTAGTAGGGTACAGTCTGGTTCTAATATTATACATAATATATTGAAAACTAATACTCTCCCTCACAATTTTTAGGGAGTTATTAAAGTCTGTGTACATGTTCAGTTTTCAGACAAGTTTTCATCAAATTAATAGGTAAAACTGACTTGATAAGTCTAAACTGAACAAAGTTTGGTATTTAAAGTTACAATGTTTCAAGACTGGACTTCATAATTTTAGACCTATGTATAAGCCTTTTTAAATTAATTAAAACCAGTCTAGGAAAATAAATATCTGTCTCTTAATTAGTGAAGCCCTACTAATCCAATAAAGTCCTTACCTAAATCTAAGTCACAAAGTTATAATAGAGTACTGCAGAATTAAAACATTGGTCCAGACAGGAACTAAATTATTAAGTTTTATATGATAAATTTTTTTCTCTCAGCTAAACGTTCCTTTCAATTTGCGGTTCAATTTAGACAAAATATATAAGAATTCAAGAACATTTTACCCTTCTGTAAGCACTTATTTGCACTTATGTTTATGTTGTTAAATAACAGGTCAAGAAAATCTTAAATGATGACAAACAGTATGATCTATGTAAATACATAAAGATCACGAGAAATCATATTTGGTCTAAATTACTTTGTTTTATGTACCATAAATCTATCCATAACTTATTTATGTACCATAAAAATATCCATAACTCATTTACCCAATCATCTGGATTTTGCAAACTGACTTATCTCATGTTAGAAGGATGGTTGTCTTTTCCGATATTATATATGTGATATTCCCAAAGTACTAGGGAAAATCGAATGCAGCCATCTTAGAAAGCTATTAATATCTTTTCCCATGACACAGCAATCATTACATCGTAACAAATATTGTTATATACCTAGACAGACAAACTATGAGAAGGGAATTTCTTATCTCGGTGCCAAATGGTTGTTATCCCTATTAATATCTCTATATGAGTTACAACATTTTGGCATTAATCCTTCAAAAGCAACATTTTATGTTCTCAAATATATAAGATGCAATTTGTGTTCTCCATAAAAAGATCTTTCCAATTACCCCCAAACAATACAAATATTTCTCAAAAGTTCCTTTATTATTCTGATGATTTGTTGTTATTAAAATGTCAAAATGTCTTTCGGAAAATTTCTCCATTTTTCGTCCCCAAAGGAATGAAAAATAGGAAGAAAAAAAAGAAATGAAAGTTTGCAAATTTTGTAGGAATTAATTTGATTTTCAAACTCATCCAAATGCAAATGAAATGAAATGAACATTTCTATTTTCTAACAAGCAGAATTTTCAAAATATTTTTGGTTCTTAGAAATTTCAAGAAAACTTCTTTATATGTTTCTTTAAAGAGAAAATATTTCATGGATGAAAAAAATTCTTTTAAGAAATTCTTTGTCCTTACACAACTATTAGAGGATTTAGGAAAATATAAAATTCTTTCCATTTGCTGAGCCCAGTGTATTGCATTAATTTTTTTTTTAAGCTAACATACTTTAACAACTAAGACAAAAAGGATCTTTAACTGTGAAAACTAGCTGAACATTTCTTATTTAAGTGTTCAAAATTTCAAGAAAAGATGAAGTTATTGTAAAAGATATAATAAATGCTATTTTCAAGACTTGTCAAGAAAACTTGAGATGGGAACAAAACGAATGCATATTTTCCATAAATAAGATATATTATCTATTGATTTCTCCATGCTTTAACAATCTTGGCAGTTTTTTGATGCCGTCATTTTCCACCGTCTCGGAAAATGACATTATCTCTTAATGTTTAACTAGGATGAACATTTTGATGGGCTTTTTCATTACAGATGAAGCCTCCAAGATGATTCTTATTTAAATACATGAATAAATCAGCCTTATATCAGGAGCCAGGCATAAACCACAAAAATGCTGGAGATATTTTTGTTTGTGCTTGTTTTTCCATAGCAATATATTTAGATATTCTGATGAGACATATTTAGATATTCTGATGAGATTAATTTTTTATCTTGGACGAAGCTAGATGATGTTTCCTTGTATTTTTTTGTTACCGAGAATAAATTATTGCGAAACTTTAATAATTTTATATTACTAAGACTGCGTCATAGGATAAATGATGTACGTACTAAATAAGTGATTTAAACCCTTCCTATTGGTTCATTCTGAATATTATTAGAATTTAATGTAAGCGGAACCTCCTTAAAGGAACTCAACTGTGGTCCGGTCCAATGCCTAAAAACATAAAATTTGAATTTCTTACATAAATCAGGTGGGGCACATAAAACAGAAACATATGCAAAAGATATTTAAGAAATATAAAAAAGAAATTTAATAAAATTGAAAGTCACATTTTTGTGCTATTCTTAGCTCAATATAATGAGTTACAAGTGTTTGCAAACACTTTTCAATTTTGAATCATTTTTTCACAATTATAATGGTAGTTATTTAAAGGAAAACAAAGTGAGCGAATGATCTGAAATTTTGCACAAAAATTATTGGTCTAAACCACATCAAATGGAACGTTTATCTCAAAAAATTATTTCCAGTCCTGCCATGTCAAAAATTGTCAGTGGATTCGCTATATGCTGTAGTATTCTGAAACCCTTTTTTCTTTACAGGATTGAATATATGCTAATTATTTACAAAAGGTTCCACACTGTAATGAATGCCTAAAAGAATAATGCTTTTATGATAATTTAATATAATACCTGAGCTATTAATTGTAACAATTAAACTATTCTAAACACAAGGAATTATATTATTTTGTACAAAGTAAAACATACAGGATGTATATATGTATTTATCAAAGCTCTAAATCCTGGGTATGTAACCACCAAATTCTGAACTAAATTTTTTGAAATTTCTTTAATGTTGTCATTATCTAACCAAAACAAAAACATGGGAAAAAACAACATTTGGCATTGCCCAATGACCTTTGACTTACAACAAATGGCATGGTAACTATAAATAGACTGTTACAAGAATAACTTTCTTCTAGTCTAAATAAAATGTCCATTTATTCCAAAAAGCATTCATGAATAAATGACTTAGTAGGATTATGACTGAGGCACAACCATCAATGTATATTTTTTACATCTGAGTAAATTGAAGGACAAAACCCCACCAGACACAAAACCCATCCTGTAATGTTTACATAAGCTGACATAAATCTCGACCATTTACAAGTGATTCCAGGAGGACAATAACCCACCTAGGTGCAAGAAGGTGAGGATTTACTATGAAGGTAATTGTTCTGTTTTCCTTTCTTCAGTATTCCATAAATTTTGCTAATTACAGAACAAAATTCCTTCTAGGACTTAAAAAATACTCTTTTTAAAGTAGCAAAATTTCTTTGCTATGTGATACAGCAGATTTATTATTTATAGTTTTAAGTTAAAATGTATGGTAAGACAAAATTTTATACATTTATGTTTTACAGAAAATTCACCTTCCTTAATTTTGATGCCATTTATATTTTGTGCATACTGTTTATAAATTGCTGACAGAAGAAAAAGATCATGCACTTCTCACTGGAGAAGGACAAATTTGACTTTTTGTCAGGAAAATTTCCCCTAGAAAGCTGAAGCAACAGTTTTATCTTTATTTACATAATGAGGAAATGTCTATAATTACATACCCTGGAGAAGAGAATTACTAAGTTTATGTATAAATCGATTTACAAAACTGTTCTTCGGTAATTGTTGTGTTTCTGTGTAAATTTCAGGATGAGTCAGAGAAATTATTGCATGTGCAGAAACCATCACCACAGTGAAATATTGGGTTAACTCCTAATGATAGCCGCGTCATGACAAAACCAACATAGTGCGTTTGCTACCAGCATTGATCCAGACCAGCCTGCGCATCCGCGCAGTCTGATCAGGATCCATGCTGTTCCCTTACAATTAAACCCTATTGCAAGTAGAGAAACTAAAAGGGTACAGAATGGATCCTGACCAGACTGGTCTGGACCCATGCTGGTCGCAAACGCACTATGTTGGTTTTGTCATGACGCGGCTCAATTATTAAATTATATAAGGAGTTAACCTGTTAGTGCTCTAAGGTGAAGAAATAAGTTCATTTTGCTAAATAATGACTTAACCTTCTTTCCAGCTTTAATTTTTTTTAAATTTTTCATGTCATTAACAAATCAAAATTGAAGTATTAGTAAGTCGTTACCAACAGTATAGAGCCAGGTCATCAGACTGCCTGGAACTGAAGACAGGCCTGGCTCTATACTGGTCGCAAAGGCTCCTATCACTTGTAGTAAAAATACTACCTGGGTCTTTTAATCATTTGAAATGCCAGTGGCACTCAAGGACCTGCCTTTATTAGAGCACTAGGTCATAGTTAATTCTAAAAATGTCATATAAAATGTATTTTTTAATGTATAAGGTATTTGTAAATTTAAGTACAGACTGTCCTTCCAAAGTAAGAGGTTATTTCATGACAACCACATATAATTTTTTTTACTAGAAGATCTATTGGGAAATAAAAATAAAAAATTAAATTAAAAAAAAAAACAAAAACAAAAAAACTTTGAAAATATTAAATTTTGTTAAAATGGTAGAAATAGAACTTACTTCAGTTCAAACTGTCCATATAATTTACATATTCAGCGAATTGGAAAGTGTTTGAAACTTTTGCTAAAATCCTACATAAGAGTTTTATAAAAATAAATGGTAAACAAAGGGAAGTAACTGTATCATCCATTTCCAAAACAACTCTCCAGAGTTGTTTCCCTTATGACACTTATTTTCTCTGTTATTTTGACAACAAAAAATCCATCACTGTCCAAACCATTTATATTGATAGATATCCCTTGTTACTTTATACTTTAAATTTATGATTAAGTGAGCATGTAATAGAAATTTAGGGTCATTCATTAAAATACTATAAAAATGTTGAAATTATAGCCAAGCCTTATACAACCTCATTTGTTTTGTCAAGTAGAATAATATATATATCTACATACCATTATAATGACTAATGGTGAGTTACTTATATACAAAAATATATATCTGCATGTAATATAATAATAATAACTGCATAATACCACACACTGTGAAAGTTATAAAATCTTAGAAATATCCCTAGAGAGTAATGAATTAAACAAAACCAATTTGCAAATGCTGCAGACTTTATCATTTCATTATTATTATTTGATTTTAATTATTATTTATTTTTATCAGCATTATTATTACATAGTATCAAAGACTTGGTTTGAGCGGAGTGTTTTTATGTAGTATGAAGTATGAAAAAAGAGTCCTTGTCTTAAGCAGAAGAAGAAATACTTCAAGGACCGTGTTATATTTCAACCCTTTTTCTTTCAAAACATGTCTTTTTATATTTTTCCTATATATTTACATTATACATCTTGTAAAAAAAAGAAAAGTATAGAATATGTTTAAACTAAACATAATATCAGCTTCAGCAGCAATAAAGTGGATAGATCTACAATGGGATCATTTTCCATAATATTTTTCTCAAATATTGATAGGAAAAAAAAACAGAAATGTATCATTGGACATACATAGTTGTAAAAGGTTGCTTTAATAAATGATAAAAAAATGTTGATAAAGTTCAAAGTGATTTAGAATGAACATTTATATGACCAGAAATAATATTTTGTTCCAGAAATATTGGATCATTACCTCACACTTGCTAACAATTTCCATGTATAATTCTTTGGTGGTTTCTTGTAATTCGAATGCTTAATACTATCAAAGTAAATATACAGTGGTATTTAAAGTGGCTGATTTGGTACACTTTGCACGTTGCGTTGTCGATACCGACAACACAACCTATATCGCTTTTGCCTTTACGTCTTGTCGCTAGCGAAACACGCCAAACAGCGCGTTGTTGTGTATGGCGTGTCATTGTGCTGTCGCCCTATTGCTAGGCTTATATATATATATAAATAGCCAATCCTGTGATTTGAGTCGAGCGACAATGTGACATCATGACGCGCTGTTTGGAATGCATCGTTATGGACAGGATGGTAAGACAAAAGTCCCACACCATGCACACACCAGTGTTCCAAATCAGCCACCATAGGTATAACACAGTACAGACCTTCCATTATAGACTTAAATTCACTTTAAATATTTCTCTTGTTAACCTTTACGCTCTTATATTTGTGACATGGACTTTGTCCTGTTTGGTAGTTTGAACTGTCTATAATGTCAATTTGAAGGATTTCAGTATCAAGATATAGGAAGTATGCAGCCAGCATTATACAGCTAGCCTGTTACTTATAATATATTATGTGCAAATTTTGCAGTCTAACCATTTCTACTACTTTTACATATAAGATTAGATAAACCTCAATTAGATGCATTAATAAAGGTATTTATTTCTTGTAAAAGACAGTATGGTTGTCAGAATTTGAATCAAAGTAATTCATAAACAAAGAAGGTTATTTTAAAGAATTATCAAAAAGCAAACTCACTTTTATATTACAATTTTCGAGATCTGCTGCTAAATCGTTTACAGATATGGCATCTTTTCCATTTTCCTTAATCACCGGTATCTCTCCATTGGCCACTTTTGAACATGTCACATTTTTATCACCTATATTATTATCTGAATTTTCTGTCCCTGTATTATCACATATAGTGTCTTGACTATTTTGTTCCTGAGGTAGGTTTGGAATGCAATCTGGGGCGAAATCTATCTTATCGTCAAATATATATTCTTCACCAATAGGCTTGGGAATAAAGTCTGTTCTAAAATCAATCTTATTATCAAAGAAATATTCATCATCAAGATCGTCATCTTCCTTGACGCTTCCATCACTCTGTACATCATCATCCTCTCCGTCACTGTCAAGGTCATCATCAGTTTCACTTTCAGGCAGTTTAAACTCAAACACAAAATTCTTTCTTGTATTTGGCTCCCATTTCCGATCCGAAAAGTCTAAATTTAGATCATCAACGTTATTATGTTCAAAACTCATCATTGTACTGCCTGTAAACACTTCCCGCATTTATTTTGTATAAAAAAATCACCGAAACCACGTAACAAACGTGTATCTGAATCAGTCCCTAAGACTCATCAAGTTTCACGTATTTCCATTCTTTTTAACATAACCAGATTCATTAAAGACTTTTTCACAAATTGTTACAAACCTCTGATCAATTAAACTGTCAGTATTACAATTTTCTTTGTTTTTTTTTTAAAAATCTCCAGGATGTAAAATCTCTTCCTAGACTGAAAAGAATAAAATAACATAGAAATATCCAAATTTTATCCACTTAAATGCAAATGGTTTTGTATCATATTTCCTATGCACTATTATAGTATCATATTCAACTCTGGTTTTTCAGTATAAACTATTTTAGATGATCCTATAAGCAAATGAAGGATGTTGAACTTGACTAATTTTAGATACAGATGTTATTCACACACTTGAATGTTTTCCTTATACAGACATTATCAACTTAAAAACGGACATTACATCATTTTGTTGCAATTTTTAGCATCATATAAGTTTTAGTTCATTCAAGTATCGAAATTTCCTACTTTCAGTTATATAACGCTTTGATTTCCTAGATGTTTTATTTTACTTAAAGGTTATATATCTGATGATTCATGTATATTAATTATGTTAAGAGCCTAAGAATAGATATACATGTACTTAATTAGAAACATCAGGTCTGTCCTCCCCACACCCCCTTTTCTGTTTATATTAGATCTGCATCTCTTTTGATCTCTAATTTATACATTATATCTATAGCTTTATCTCTGTATCACCCTATCTCATTCTTTACTTGATATCATTTAGGACAGTTTCACTTCTTTCATATAATATATTATAACTTAAGCAGTAATTTTATCTCTTGCTATTTTCAATTTTACTCTTCAGTAAGCATCAGATTTATCAGGTAGTGTACACATCAATTTTACCTTCATCCATATTCATTCTATTACTATTCGCCCATGAAAATTTCCCAGGCTTGAATCATACAGTGTTTATACATACAAATACATACATTTTCATACTGAATCATAATACATGTACATATAACATACAAAAATCTATGAGAATTACCCAATGAATATTATCTCACGATACCTTGATAATGCAAGTTAAAATATCAAGGTATTAAGTTTTCAAAGTTTACCAATTATCATAAATATTAGTGAAATAGAGCATTTAACACTTGGAATGTTAAGACTTACAAATTCAATTTAGAAGACAAGTAAAATCCCAAACTATTTCATACTTAATATAATAGGTATTTAAATCCCAAACTATTTCATACTTAATATAGCTACAGTCTCACTGACATCCCAGCAGAGCCCCGGAAGATGTCCGTGGTGATCCGGGAACGACCGGGAACAACCGGGGTACATCTGTAACTCTGCCGTCATCATCCAGGATGATCCGGGAACATCTGGCATTCGACCCCAGATGGAATAAAATATTTAATATCACCGGGGTGGTCCGAAATGATCCTGGAAGTAAAGCTTTGCCGGCTTCATCCTTAGCTCTGCCGGAATTACAACGGAGAAGCAACGTGGCTCTGCCGACACAAACCGGGGATGATCCGGGGTATGATATAGCCAATAGAGCTATGGTACAGCCCCGGTGAATGCTGGCAGAGCCCCAGAAGAGGCCTGCAGAGCCCCGGAGGATGACGATGGAGCTACGGTTGATCCCGTAGAGCCCCGGCAAAGCCCCGTTCATTTCAAAAGAATCAAGGCAATTTGCGATGATGTAACACTTGTTTGTATTAAAACCCTTCCCATTTCCCTTCTATCCAGTCTTGCGTAAGGATTTTTCAGAAAATCATCATGAATAACTATTCTGGAACAATAGATATTATATTAAATAAAAATTATGTATCAATGTAATCATTTTCGGGCGTTTTTGACCCACCGGGGTTCTACCGGGGCTCATCTGCCTGGATCGTCCTGGGCTCTGCCTTGATCTACCGGGGCTCTGCCTGGGTCAACCGGGGCTCTTCTGGCATTATCCAGGAACGACTGGGGAAGCACCGGCATTAACCGTAGCTTCACCTTGGCTCTGCCTGGATGGTCCGGAGCACATCCTGGGTGGTAAGTTGGGATAAAAATTACCATAGTGCTACCGGGGTTAGTGGTGACCGCAACAATAATTTCACACCGGATCGTCTTGGATCATCCCGGTAACTTACCGGGATAGTCCTGGGCTCTGCCGGGAGTAAGTGAGACCGCAGCTTAAAATAGGTAAAATCCCAAACTATTTCATACTTAACATAATAGTAATATTTTAAGGGTTCAGCAGTAATCATGGGTACAGTGGCAAACTGTTACTTTAGTAGTCCATTTAAAAGAGAAAGTTAGTTTCTCACAGCAAACTCAAAAGCAATCTTCTCAATTAAGGTGTCATCCACACATGGTGGCGACTTAAATATGTTTGTATTAAATAAAACGATACAGTCTATTTGTATTGACACATGTATTTTTTATTAAAATTGTCATAAGTGTCAAGGTAATGTACAGGAAATGTATCAATTTTTTAACTAGTAAAATCCCTCAAGGTGTCAGAAAAGTGGCGACTCAAAAATCAAATTTTTATATATTTAATCTGCTTGTGTAGTGAATGTTGTAAAACATCTTGTTTATCATACATGAACTTGTTGTGAGACAATTTTAATTTTCAGATGCAAATAAAATGCGGAATATCTGCAGTCATATATCTGTTTTAACAGGGTGACTTAAAGGGACTGACCACTGAGGTTTTTTTGACATGACGAAACTGGAAATAATTTTTCGAGATTAATGCTCAGATCATTCGCTCTTGCGGTTTATCCAGGAAAATTTTTCAAATTGTGAAAAATGACCCAATATTGAAAAGCATTTAAGCGCTTTTCACTCAAATCGTATCAAAAGTAACACAAAAATATGCTTTTCAATTCATTTTTGAGTATATTTCTGAATTACTTTTGCATGTCTTCCTGTTTTACGTGCACCAGCTGATCTGTGTAAAAAAAAAAATTACGATTTCAGATTTTTGAACCTCAGTGGAGTTCCTTGAATAACAGTCAAGTGTTATCAATTACATGAATCCTAATGCAACTAAAGTCTTTTTTTGTATAACGTCTATATATGAGCCACAAAATCAACATAATATGTTAACGACCAGCATCCGAGCAGTCTGATCAGGATCCATGCTGTTCACTTAGAAACCCTATTACAAGTAGAGAAACTGATAGCGAACAGCATGGATCCTGATGAGACTGCACGGATGCGCAGGCTGGTCTGGATCCATGCTGGTCGCAAACGCATTACGTTGGTTTTGTCGTGCCGCGGCTCATTTGATATAGAGAAGAATTGTACAGAGGTAGAGCTTGACTCTAGAGCTTGATAGCCAAATCAGTATATTTAGATTTGAGGGCGGGCAGTGATTTAAAAATATCTTTAGCCTAAATTAGGAGGGAGAATGAAAATTATAACCATTAACCTAATTCTGCATCTGTCAAATAAAAAAACAAGTTTAGATCAATCATATCAAGTGACAGGGTGGTTAAAATATGTCAAAATTAAAAGCTTTAAATGACTTTTACAAAGGAAAAACTTAATCTGAATGGTGTAATGCTCTCTATTTGTAGAAACATGTTTTTCTAATGGTCATGAAATACACGAAAGCTTAGTAATTTTCAATATTCACTGTAACATTTTTCTTCGCTTTATTTTGCCACACAGAAAATTTACAGTTTGTAAAGTTAAAAGTGTGTTTGTATGCCCTGAATAAAAGAAAATCTTTATTCTGATTCAACTCTATCCGAAAAAAATATTTCTCTTTCTGTAGAATGTAGATTTAACTGATTTTATGGTATATTTTGTAACAAGATGAATTGTAACGATTCTTTATGTACAAAGTTTTTATGTACAAAGATCAAACAGGCAATCACATTTTTACTACCATTTTATATTGATCGTTTAACGATACAATAAATTCAATACAGTACATAAAGTTTGCCAATTGTTATAACATAATGAACTATAAGTCAATTACATGTTAAGAAAGGGCTATTGATGGTTTGCAGCTTTGTTTTCTTAATGATAAAGAATAGGAAGAGAATAGTTAAAGTTTGTTTCTTTCCATTTATTTTTACAGCCAGTTTCATTTAAACTTACATGTTTTGATTGGTATGAAAACATTAAGCTTCATATAAATGTAAAGCATGTTGAAGAATTCTCCGTCCTGGAACTAACACGAGTACTGTTGTCAAATGAGGAATCTAAGTTTGTTTTTACTACAGTAAGGACTCAAAAACATGATCACTGAATTTACAGACAGACACATTTATATAAGTTCCACACTTCATAGTTACACTGTCCAGTCTTATTTTCTTCAATACCATATTGAGGGCGCTTCCTCTTAGTTATTATGATCCTGTTGTATTGACAGGTATCTGAAGTTCATTGTCATTGAATTTCATTATGCTCTCATTGAGCTGTGTAGCACTTTTTCTTGATTGCTTTAAAATGAGGACAGGGGGCATGGCAAAGTGGTTAACATGTCAAACTTAAGTAATCTAAGGACTGCTGGTTGTGTGGGTTCCAATCCTTTCAGAGACAAGCAGATGTTTCCAGGAGGAAGAACTTTATGCACATAGCTTAGGACTGGTTGTTACATTATGAGGGAACAGATTCAAGAGTTATTATAGCCTCAAACAGAAACATTAATTAACTGTAAACTAAAAATGATGGGCTGACAACAGGCACAAGAAACAAAGCCTGGGATCACCCATTCAACCATAATATGTTACAAATCTAAAAATTAAAATGGAAATTCAAACTTATATGAGCCATGTCACGACAAAACCAACATAGTGCGTTTGCGGCCATGCAGTCTGATCAGGATCCATGCTGTTCGCTAATAGTTTATCTACTTGTAATAGAGTTTGTAAGCGAACAGCATGGATCCTGATCACACTGCGCGGATGCACAGGCTGGTCTGGATCCATGCTGGTCGCAAAGGCATTACGTTGGTTTTGTCATGATGTGGCTCATATAGTTTTCATCATATGTAAAAAACAATTTTCGTCTTGTTTTGTAGACCTTTTTGACACGGCAATTGAAAACTTTAAATCACTAGGAAGTTCAAATTTACTTTTGCTGATATGTAAACATATAAAGCTCTTTACTTAAAAACTTAAGATATCAAATTGACCTACTGAAAAACAAAAATCACTCTGTCTTCTGAAAATATAAACCAATAAATGCCAATAAATAAAATTGTTATTTGGTTTTTAAATGTTCGTTATCAATAATTTTGCTTGTATATAATAGATCAGTATAATTCTATATCTGACAGAATGGATTTTCTGAAAGAAATTTATGAAACGGGAAAACTTGTTTCTAACTTTAACAGTAGTAAATAATGTTAACAATACAAGGACATTTCGTCAGTGTTCCTCGAGAATGATTTGAATCAAAGATCATAATAGCAAATTAGACTGTGACAAAAAATTTTAAATTCAAGGTAAGTTGACCATGAAAACCAATTTTAGCCAATGTTGGACAAATTTTACCACAGTTTTTGATGTGAAATCTTTAAAACTATTTCCTTTAATATGTTAAATAAAATCTAAGTTTTTCAAATATTGCCTTAAATTTCTTTATCCTGTATTGTAATATAACAAGATTGACGATCAAACCATGCTCTATCTTTGCATGGCCTTAAATTAGAAATGTCAACATTTAAAGGCAGATCTTGGCAAGTCAAACACAGCTGATCAATACACGCCTGATAAACCTTCAATCAATCAAAACATTTAAACTTGTGTGAAATTTTAAAATACCAATACAGCTTAAAACATTTCTCTCTCTTTTTTAACAGATCCCTGGCTGACTTTATGACTTACATTGAAATTTATTATACAATATACTGAATAGATGCAACAACAGCTGTGTATCTTCATTAGAATACAATACAAATTGTATTGTTATTTTATAAAATTCTATGGTATTAACTGTACAGTCATCTTTATATACATCATTGTGTACCTCCATTTTAGCTAGTTATAGACATATGCCATTACAACCAAAGAAAACAACAGACCTTCCAACAATGCCAAGTAAAAGACAATGCAATCCCATATGCCGAACAGCATAAAATCTAAAATTTAGGACTCATAAGAAATTAAAGCAGTAATTTATACAATCAGGCAGTGATTATAGAACACAACAAACAAAACAATACACAGTGTTGAGTTTCAAAAGATTTGGATAAATATGTAGTTAAAATAATTCTTTTTTTGCATTTCAATGTTTTTTTCATTTCCTTGCTTATACATTATTAGTTTAGCCACTTTTTGCTACAATGACTTGATCCTTTTTAGACCATTTCTACGTGAATTTTAACTGCGCATATTGCACCTTATTTTAGATTCCAAAAACTTAATTTGATACATAAATGATGTTGCAATTTAAAATTTATGTTTTTGCACACTGTATGATTCAAGCCTTTCTCATTTTATATGAAACCTTCTAAAATTATCCAAAAAACTTAAAGATTAAAACATCAGATTATTTTAACATAAAATACAACACCTTATGATGAAAGCTATAATTGCTACTGCATTTACATTGTATCTAACTTCCGTATTTCAAGTTTAAATTCCTCAAGATAATCCAATTTTCCTGCAATAAAATCATATTATCCAAATTTCATCTATAATCCACTATGCATTTCCGAATATTTTCATTGTGCATAAAAAAAAATGAACGCAATTTTCATAAAAGGTCACATTGTTCACATGAATTTGTCAATGTATCCATTTCCACCAACATATTACTGTGTGTGTATATCTAGATATATACAAATATACATATCAACTTTACAGCGTCCATTTAACAATTTTTTGCACCTATTAAATCAACGATAATGGAACGTTCCTCAGTCCGGCCAACATTGGAATTAATGGAAATGTCAAATAAACCTTTATTTATCCACCATGTTTTCACTGGACCGATAAAAAAACTGCAAAATGTACACTAATAAACTGACAGTATATAGTTATACATGACTAACTAGGTTTATAGTATGTAATACAGTATGGTAAGGCAGGTACCGTATTTGGTGTAATCTAATTTTTTTTCCTTACTGTGGTTGGTCGGGTAGGCAGTCTATCGGTTTATCTAGTACAGGTTTATTTATTTTAGGGTGTAACATTACTGCTACAATATGAATGGAAATTGGTGGATATATTATACTCTATATATGTTATATAACAACCTTCAGTAGGTCAATAAATAATATTAATAATAATCGGTTTTTAAGAAAATTTATATTCAATCCCTATTTCGACTTATTGAATAGATCAGTCTAAGATTAATTCAAATAGATTAAGACTGTCTAGATTTTGACTTTAAAAATTATTTCATATCATTGATTTCAAGTACAATTATATTGACTGGGAAACGGACAAAAGCCCTCCTATGTCATTTTCACTTGAGGGCTTTTGCCCGCCTAGTCATACACGCATATTCATGTGCTGTCAGGGTCAATTCAACTTCCATATATTATAATAACAAAAAGGTTTTTAAAAAAATTGCCAATAAAGAACAAAATTTAAGCTTTCCATAATTTAATCGAGTATACTTTAAAACTAGCCGGACATTCCTAACAATCCTAAGCTAGCTTAAAAGATTAGATTTAAATGTAAATACCACCTACAACAAGAACAAGAATGAATGTAGGCAGTCAATCAATGCTTTTTTTTTCTTGACATATTTCAACATCCTTAAAATTAATGTTTTGACCAAAATAATTACCATGATAAACATTACTTTTTCACTTTTCTAGAGAATTTACAACATATCTGGTACAAAAACAAAATGGGCAACCAGACTGATCCATGTTCTGTATTCACACCCAGTTAGTAATAGGTGTTTATTTTATATTTATTATATATGTCACTAATTTTTGTATTTGTAATCTTTTAACAAACAAATGTTGCATTTATTAATGAAAAAGACAAAAATTAATACATACTTAAGTTATATATTTTGAATTAGAAACTAAGTCCATAACATAATGTTAATTCATTTTTATTTTTTTCAAAATCAAATGAAAAGTTTTGTTTGGGTATAAGATTAAGATGTTCAGTCAGGGCACTTTTGTACCAACAATACAATCAACCTTTTCTTAAGAACACTTTTGGACACTCTAACAGTAAATATTTTTATAAAAACCCACAATAATTTCAGTTACAGTTCTTTTTCTGTTAAAATCTACTCCCAAACACTAGCTTCCAAAATTTAAGGAATTCATAAAGAAAATAACAAAGTCCCGCAATATACTACCAAAGTTACATGTTCACAAGTTTCTCAGAAAATGAGTGTTTTGATAATTAATATAGTCTAAGAGTATGTTTTTACAGACAGCCTGAAATCTTGATATTTTTAAAATGTATCTTGAGATTTTACCTGATTTGTGTGACATTTTTATCATACCTAATATTTTAATTGATTTTATTCAATAATATCTTTTTGATGGCTTGAAGTGATGTCTTTGGTTGGGTATACTAGTTACTGACCATTCACCTGTGAATCTGAAGGGGTTCAATGTTATCACAGGTTAAACTGTATTATGAATAGTGGTTAAAATAAACAGAAACATTTTTACAGCCAGCACTTGCAAATGTCAATGTACCAGGTTATAAATGACATTAAATCATGGTATAGGAGAGGCAAAGGTAGCAATTTAACTACACCAAACACACCTTGTTATAATCAAAATCACTGGGAATGTTTGACATTTTATCATGTATACAATCTTTTACTTACTTAAGATGATTATCAACACTCCTATTATGGTGACAGTAAAGTGGCCACAACATTTAATCTCCCCTATAAAATCTCTCATTTTGTCAAGTTTTGTGTTATACTAATGATCTTTATACAGTGACCTGATAACAAAACAACCACCAAACAAGGTCAGTCTTTATCCTAATAAAAAGCAAACAAAATTCACTGCACTTATATTTACTTGCAAAACAGGGTCCTTTTGTGTGTGTGTGCTTGACCTACATGCAAGGTGTTTTGTTCAAGCTCCTACTGTAACTGCAAACAAGAGCTGTCGGTAGGACAGCAACGCTCGACTATTCTTAGTGCTTGATAGTAAAATAAATGCTTGATACAGTTACCTCCTCCTGTTTACAGGTTGGGGTCATGATGGTGAACAAGTGTGCAAAGTTTCAAAGCCATATGCCAATGGACTTTGAAAATATTTGAACTATTACAAAAACTTTAACGTAAATTCTAAGTCGAAAAAGGGGCATAATTCTGTCAAAATGCTTGATAGAGTTACCTCCTCCTGTTTACAGGTTGGGGTCATGATGTTGAACAAGTGTGCAAAGTTTCAAAGCCATATGTCAATGGACTTTGAAAATATTTGAACTATTACAAAAACTTTAACGTAAATTCTAAGTCGAAAAAGGGGCATAATTCTGTCAAAATGCTTGATAGAGTTACCTCCTCCTGTCTACAGGTTGGGGTCATGATGGTGAACAAGTGTGCAAAGTTTCAAAGCCATATGTCTATGGACTTTGAAAATATTTGAACTATTACAAAAACTTTAACGTAAATTCTAAGTCGAAAAAGGGGCATAATTCTGTCAAAATGCTTGATAGAGTTACCTCCTCCTGTCTACAGGTTGGGGTCATGATGGTGAACAAGTGTGCAAAGTTTCAAAGCCATATGTCTATGGACTTTGAAAATATTTGAACTATTACAAAAACTTTAACATAAGTGGTTACGCCGACGCCGACGCTCGGGTGACTGCAATAGCTCTACTTATTCTTATCGAATAGTCGAGCTAAAAAGAGCCCGTAATTCATTATTCTACCCCCTCCCCCACCCTGAACCTGATTCAAATTAGTAAGTAGGGTAGTGTAGGGGGAACTTGGTTGGAGGGGTAGGGGAAAGTAAAGAAGTAAATTTCAGAGCCCTTTTTATGCTCCTGAACTTAGACAATGTTTATATTGAATTTTTCCAAATATTTTGTGTTTATTGATGTATGTGGTGCTTATGGAGGCTGTAACTGCATTAAAGAGAAACTAATACCTCAATATTCAAATATATGTTTTTCATTATCCACCATCAAACAAAAGCCTAATGAAATCAGTGTAGTGTAAATGAATATATAAGATAATGACTATGTATCATTGTTTTATTCAAACAATAAGATAGTAGCACTCCTATATCTGTCCATCTCCTGAGGGGGAGAAAACCATACATACTTTCTACTGTTCATAACATAGTAGTGATTGATAGATAAAACCAGTAAAATACACGCATTGTTAAAAATCTGACTGCGATGAATTATAATTGTTCATAATAGTCGCTTAAAGTTGTCTATATTTAAGATGAATATTCAAAATTTGTATAAACTATAAAATTTCAGAGATCATTTAGACATATAACTTGGTCAACCAACAATCCTACAGTTTAAGTTTACAACTTAACTGTGACAAAGGGATGACGATGGATCTTCATGGACTAGAAGATGCAAGATGACCATCTTGGACCAAAAAAAACAAAAAAAACAACACAACAACAATAAAATTTTGTAAATCCTATGTCTGGAAGAATGTACAGATCAAATACCCCCATGGTCACCCAAAAAACCAGAAGCTTAATTTTAAGATAATGACTTTGCTATTTGACATAAATTTCCCAGACATCAAAATATGTAAACTTGTTGGACTTTTTATTGGTATTTTTATACCCAACAATAATAAATTACTGTTGCAAACTATACTAACTGATTATAACTGTCAGATTATGAGAGGGTTTTAAAGTGATAAATAGCTGAGAGAAGATTTGGTTGATAAGTAGATTAAGCATCATTAGTTTTACATAAGTAGATCAGGACACTGTCAGGTGGTCAGTCACACATTTTTCAAGTGTCCTCAACAATTTTCCCTGATTTTAAAGGCCCAATACCACTTTTGAAGAAACAAATGTCAGACCACCAACATAACAAAATAATTTGATTGTCACTTAAATATGTATATATATAAGCGGCATATAGTTTAAATGATTTTATTCTGTCATAGATGCTACAAAGCATGGTTTAGGTACTTATTAGCTTTCCATTTAAACTAATGTATCTTTAAGTTTTCTGTAATTTAAACCTTCATATTTACCTATTTTTTCTTAATTCTGCCCTTTGTGTTTTATTATATCCCATTATGTCTTATAATATTACCTTCCCTTATTTTTTTTATAAATTCCACCCCTGAATTTTTTTATTACCCGGGCATAACATCTGATGAATTTTCTTTTTACAGCTAAAATGTTCACTTCAAATATTTCAGAATGATAATTACAAATATGGGCCTTTAACTATTCTTCATGTCTGTGATGACATTTTAGACCTCTATTAGGGGTGTGGATTGTCGGATAAGTGACGATCCGATCTGATCCATGATTCAGCACTTGCGATTCACAAATCGAACCACAAATCTTTTGTTATCATAAAGAGAAAAACAGAATCCCTAAAGAAAGCCTAACACGGCAAAATTGAAAATGTTGCAGGCTCGGTTTGATTGAGCCTGTTCATGGACTGTGCTGGAAAGTGACGGTACTCAGGAAAGTGCAAGTTACCGTCCACGCCCCTAGCACCGGCTTAAGCAGAATTCAACATCTAACACGAACTGGTACAATTTGGAATTTAGAAACATCCACAGATGTGTTCACATAACGGTTATCATGGAACCTTCAATGTGACACGTAAGTGCCATTCCATGAAAAGCGGCATATGGTCCCCAAGTGAAAAAATGCGTGTGCCCTAAACGAGAAAACAATGGGCGGAACTAAATAAAATGGAATTTTGAAAGGGGATCTGAGGTTATGAAGCCTGCATATCACAGACAAGACGTTAAAGACAATTTAAAAAGCAGGCAACATATCCTAAGAGTGATTAGACAGTATTCAAGTAGGAATACTGGAACCACCCAAGTTGAAAAAGGCCAAATAGAAGAAACTAAAAATACCACATAACATGTAATAAATACACAACAATTATGTCGTGCTGAACGATCTTCAAGGATCGAAAATATAACATCTTTGATTAAATGTACGGGGAGACTTTTTACGGCCGCCACACGGCACAAATAACACTGATGTGACCATAGGACACCCATAAAAACATGAACATTAGTTCTGAAAACATGTTTTTTTCTTAAAACAATACTAAACATTATTTTTATTAAACATATAATTATGCAAATAAAAAAAGGTTTAAAGGTTGAAAACGAATTGCGCCAGTATAAAATTCCACCAGCAAAATATACTTTCAATAAAAATGAGGAAAAAACTGTTCGTAAAACATGCCATGGCGAATTGGCCTATAAAGGTGGTACAACGAACTTGTCTAATCACCATGATCACATGAAAAGACAAGTATTTCCAAAAATTTGAAGTAAATTTTGCTGGTGGGATTTTATATTGGCGCGACTCCTTTTCAGCCAATACATGTGATGTCACACTAACGTATTAACTTGCGTTTCGCAAATTTTGGATTCTTAAAAATAAAACAGTCTTCAATACATGTCACTTCATTATAGATCTATACATAGGGACTAAAATTATTTATTTATTTTCTTATAAAAACAAGCGCTCAATAAAGATAAAGTGATTCCCTTTTCGAAACTAATGACTTCCTAGCTCAGCATCATGGTACATTTTTGTTTACTTCCTGTCTTTAATTTAGATAAACTTCGCATAATTTATACACAAATTGATTTTTTTGTTGACATTAAAAGTGTAAGAAACAGCAAATGTATAATAAACAAATAAGATCGCAATCCACGATCCCTGGACTGACAAATATTCGTACTCGATTTTTCATTTTGATTTGTGATTATCCGAGTACTCGGATACTCGCCCCAGCCCTAACCTCTATGTTATCTTAACACTTCAAAATTATATCATGAAATCTTTACAGATATTCAAAAGAATACCAAAATTATCTCCTTCATTCCAAATGGTTGTAGTAACTAATTTAAATTCTGTCTCTAAGCAACTTAATATCTATTGTCACAGCTTTACTTGACCCCATAATTGTTCAATGATGGAGACCCATGCTGACTTAAACAAATGACTTCTCATCCCTCAGGAGCTTATCAGGTCTACTGAAAGTGCCTTAAATCTGACCCCATGATGTTAAAAGACATATGTCTGTTGACCTTAATATATGACCTTCACCCCCTGGGGCTAAATACAGTATCTGGCTGACAGGCTAATTATATACACATCTATAAAACTGTCATACACTCTGTTAGCTTATTACAAACTCTTATGTAAATGTACTTAACTTAAATATACCATAAATGCTGTAATAAGACACCCCCATTACACCTTCTGAAAGTTACAACACTGCATGCTCAGAAAGAACAATTATTACCAGTACTTAACATATATAATTATTAGACATTATATTGTACTTATACAGAAAAAAAACAACAATGCAACAAAGTATTTTCTGAATTAACTGTAAATTTTGAAATTCATTATACCATTTTCTCTGTAACTGCCAATTCAACATACAATTTTCACATTTTTTATTTATTTATTATTTTTTTAATGTTTAATCCCATGTATAATTTTCAGCATCAATTAATTCTTTTTATTTAATATTTTGATGCATTTTGTAACCTACATGTACATCCCGACATTTTGCCCCCTGGATATTTGCCGCCCCGGAATTTTGCCCAATTTTTTTTGCAGCGGTGGACATTTGCCCCCTCATATCTTTGGAAGGGGCAGACAAATGCCCCCCTAAAATTTTTGAAGGGTGGACATAATAGAATTATTGACCCCTGTTTTTAAAATGTTAAAAATATCTAATTGTTTGTTTCCAAAATTAAATTAAAAATAGATTAGGGCAAATGTCCTAGAATCTGAAACAGCAGTTTTTGTATGGTTAAATAATCATTAAAAGTAATTTTCAGTATACAAGCCATTCTGCAACAAACACCCAGCAGTAAATACCAGCAAAATAATTATTTTTCAAAATCTGATTAAAAAAAATTTTCCCACCAGTTTAAAGTTATCTGATCAATTTGAGACGCAAAAGAAAGATAAATGTAGACAACTACAAATTGACAATGTCAGTTTGTCACTGTTTGAGAACATGGTCAATTTTCTCCTGTAAACAATGTCAAAGTTTACATTTCATTTACATCAGGCACAGTCCAGTAACCTTAAATGAAGTCTGCTCCAATATGTAATTTTGTCATACATAATACCTTGTTTGTTGAATGCGCTTGGATATATATGCTAAATTCAATAGATCTACATCTAAAATAGATATTTATAGGAATGTAAAATAATCGGGAATAAAACAAAATTAATGCAACTACAGTTTATAACATTCTTTAATTTGAGTATTCTTATCTCTAAACAAACTCAAGGGAAACAAATCTTACAGGTTTTTAAATTTATCAAATCAGAGTTTTCTCCCTTGTACTAAAAATTCTCAAACTCCTCACAGTGATTACCTCCCTTGGCAGAATTGTAAATCACTGCCTTCACAGACGTCACATGATGATGAAAGTCACATGACGTAACGTCGAAATTCAAATGTAAATATCATCCGTTACATAGAAAATATAACATCATTTTTCTCTTTCTGTTTATTTTTTAAGTTTTTGTACCTATGTTCGTAATAGTTTATCAAAAAATATCAAACTATTGATAAAAATGTTTGTGATGGCAGAGATCTCTGTACTGATAAAGGGAGATCACTGTGTAGGAGATTACTAAATTCTAAGTAAGTCATGTGACTCTGTGTTTAGATCATCATGGCTACTAAAATGATAAATACAATAGAAAATCTTAAAATGACTTTCAGAATGAAATTTCTGAACAAGCTGAAACTGGATAAAACAATTAATCTCCGTCCATGATACTGTAAAAAAAATTTGCCATTTTAACTCACTTAAACACAGTCAGTGCAAGGGTTGGTAAATCTTAATTTAGCAACCTTGACAACTCAGGCAATTTTGTAGAAACCAGAAGTAGAATACTGTATAAATGATTAAATATAAATGTCTGTGAAAACATGATCATTTTAACATATTTTTACAGCCTTTATAATGATATAGAAAATGACAATTTAAAAAAAAGACAACTTACCCATTCACAGTATGAATCCCAGCACGACTCCCAGGTATACATGATTCAGTAATAGATTACAGGTGGAGCCACTGTACTACCCATAATCCAATAGTTTATATCCATGTTAAATGTCACAACCATTTTCAATTTTAAACGTTATTCACATGAGAACTATAATGTTCACAATAATTCCACATATTAACTGTCGCTGCCCTTTAAATTGTCACAACCATTGTTTTTTTCTTTTAAATGTTGCATAGAAAAAACTGTTTAAACATTCATTTTAATGTTTATCATTCATTTCCTCAATCTACCATTGCTAAAAATATGGAGAACTATTAATCGTAGATTAAATCACACCTTTGCCACAATTAGAGCCAATACAAAATAATAAACAAATCAATCATTTTTCATTAAATTTCCTTATTTATAATCTTATATACATTAGTGTAACCAGTACTGTTTCCGTGACAACAACCAAAAGTGAACTTAGCATATAAATGTAATATATATATTAATGAGTTAGTTACAGAAAGAAACTGAACTTTAATTTAACCAGTACAATTTCTGTGAAAATACAACAAGTTTGGAAATGCTCAAAATACAGTTTCATCACATCTCCAAGTGGTTTATACATTTTCCCCTTAGAATTAAGTCTGTAACGTTATTTTGCTTCCAATACCAGGAGACAATAGAATAAAGTGAAAATTGTCATTCCAACACGCCACTATCTAATTCAGTTCCTCATTAGCACAGAACATAGTCTGATATAGTGAATCAGTGTCTGAAAATTTTCAATCAAGGTCTCTATAGAATCAATATCTCTTTGATGACTTTAATTTTTGTCTCATCTCTAAATGAATTCTTCCCACTCAATGTCATGCACATAAAATTTCATTCAAAAGAATCCACTCAATGTCATTCAAGAGACTACTTCCCCACTCAATGTCATTCAAGAGACTACTTCCCCACTCAATGTCATTCAAGAGACTACTTCCCCACTCAATGTCATTCAAGAGACTACTTCCCCACTCAATGTCATTCAAGAGACTACTTCCCCACTCAATGTCATTCAAGAGACTACTTCCCCACTCAATGTCATTCAAGAGACTACTTCTCCATTTAAATCATTCAAAAGACTACTTCCCCACTCTATGTTATTAGATTGCTTCCCCGCTCGATGTCATTCAAAAGATTGCTTCCCCGCTCAATGTCATTCAAAAGATTACTTCTCCACTCAATGTCATTCCAGAGACTACTTCCCCAATCAATGTCATTCAAGAGACTACTTCCCCACTCAATGTCACTCAAAAGATTACTTCCCCACTCAATGTCATTCAAAAGATTACTTCCCCAGTCAATGTCATTCAAAAGATTACTTCCCCAGTCAATGTCACTTAAGAGATTACTTCCCCAGTCAATGTCATTCAAAAGATTACTTCCCCAGTCAATGTCATTCAAAAGATTACTTCCCCAGTCAATGTCATTCAAAAGATTACTTCCCCAGTCAATGTTATTCCAAAGACTCAATATTATTACAAGACACCTACTTGAAGAAATTATCAAAATTATTTTCTATGAATATAAAGATTTGAATAATTTACACAATGTTTGATTAACTAATAAGATAATTTATACCTAAAGTGTACAGAAGACCTTCTTTCTTTTACCTTTAACAATACGGCCTGGCTGCTTTTATTTTTGAACAGTCCATCAGGGTTTTAATATTTAAAAGCTAAAATTAAATAGTCATACGTACATGTATGAAATAGATTCTGCAGGACCAGACAGGGCAGGACCAGACAGCACAAGGTAAGATATGCCCAACAAACTGTGATAGTATAATTGCTAAAATAATTATTGCTGACTTTGATTCTTCTATAGTAAATTCAACATTTTGAAATACTTTGATGTAAAGGTAGAGGAATACAGGTACAAGTCTCTCTATATTGCCAAAATCAAAACTGAGAAATAGAGACCATGAACTTTATGGCAAGTGGCAATGGGAATGGTATTCACATCTGTTCAGGTCAAGTGACCTTCACATTGGCTAAGCAATTATTCTTGCATTGGCTAAGCATATTCTTGCATGCAGTTAACAGCTTTCTCTGTTATTATCCCTTTATTTAAAATATATAAGATGAAAGGACAGAAATTTCTATCATATTTAAATCTACATGTCAAGAGTTAGCTATAGATTTTAATACCTACACAACGGTAAAAATATGCAGATTTATAAAAATTGCAATGGAGCATCATAATCTATATGTCCTTCAAAAAGAACAACTGTGGGTTTCTGCAGAACAAATATATGCTCATGAAAATAAATGAATGTACTAAATTTCAAAATGAAATGGCATCTGATACCCTGAGACAGGTTATGGGGGAGAGTTAAGACTCATTATTAATTTATTCCCCCAAAAAAATGAACACAGAAGAATTTAAAATGGCAAAACAATATCCATTTATCCATTATACAACAGGGATATAACATTTCATGTTTTCTTTGAACTCTCCAGGGAGTTTGTTTTCCTATTGTTTATGCTATATTGTTTTTACAAGAGATAGCACAGTTTATTGACCTTTGTGTCTCTTAAGCAATGAACCATACCTCTTTTTTGGCTTCTTCAAGATACAATTGGAGAACATGAATATAGAAGAAGTACCACTTTGTAACCAGAGAGCAGATTCTTGGTGTATTTTTTTCATAAGTTTATATACCAGAGAGCTGATTCTTGGTGTATTTTTTTATAAGTTTAGCTAACCAAAAGATTTTGGATTCAAAACAGAATTAATAATCATGCTGTCAGTTAACCAAACAACTTCTTTACATGTATTTGGTTGTGGGGGATGTGGAGATTTAAACTGAAAGTATAAACACCAATTTCTTTTGCTGTGTAAATGAATTTTAGCATTTAACCGAAGTTTGAGCATCTACAATTTCACGGTTTCCATTTTTTACTTTCAATAGACAGAAAACAATCTGAATATAATCACTTTTTGCTAAAGATCTTCTAGGATAAATGTAACCATGGAGTTTACAAATCTATTTTAAAAGTCTCTCAAGAATAATAATGAGTTTACAAAGTGTGCCTGCCTAAAAGCTTTACAAGTCTGTTGTCATGATAAAGGTCTATAAAAAAAATTATCTATAATTATTTCCATTTTTAGTACCTTCAAGAACTTTTTAAAATTATTGTTTTAAGAAATATATTTTGTTCCTTTAAAAGCAGTTACTATAATCATGATAATTATTATCATAGCTTGCAGGTAAAAGCAGCTGGTTCTCCTAATAAATATTTGAACATTTTTTGCACATATAACATATAAACATATGCATGTATATAGTAATAAACCATTTCTAAAGATTAAAAATTTAATCGGAAAATCTTAGTGAGATGAATATTTACAAGGCATTTTAGATGCACTATAGAGGTATTTTAGTAAAAAGAAATTTTAGTGTTCACTGCAAAATGGTTTGGTTTTATTTACCAGTAAAAGTATCATATTGATCTGAAAAAAAAAAATGTTTTCAAAAATTACATAGGGAAATAACTAGGACATTACGTAAAAGAGTTGTGGTTCTTGATCACTGCAGTTTTCCTAAATAGAATTCATGTACCAAGGAATTTAAGTTTCATGTTGATACCTCCAATAACTGCTTTATGTTTTTATTACAACATAATAATGAATTTTTCATGTGCATCTTAAAAGCATCATCTCTTTGCAGAACTACAAATATGGCTTCAAATGTCATTGCCCTTATTGGCCGTTCCTGCTCTTAACTTGAGATAAGTAACAGCATTTTAAAATCCATTATCTGGACAATTTTTCCACCTAACAACTTTTTTTCTCTAGTACCTGGATCAAAGAAGCTATATTAGACACAAAAAACACTGCTGCCAGTTACCTAGCAGCTAAAAACAGTTCCACATTGACATTTAGCAGGTAAAACATCTCAAACTTTGACCTTAATTAAGAAACCACCTGGAGCTATTTTTCAGATAGTAACAAGTGGTTCCCATCAGCCAAAGGTTAAAATTATCCATTATAAAAAATATATCAGATTTTAGATAACAATATTTCTACCAATTATTACATGTCAAGAAGTTTCCAGCTGCTTTTAAATGTTTTTTTCTTCTTTAAGCAATAATATGTGTTTTATATAAAAAATGACTTAATTGGTTAAACATTTTCTATCATTCATTTTCATTAATGTCTGGAAGTATGTATGTATGTATGTAATACTATGTACCTATTTATGTAACACACACACACATATATGAATGTATAATAATTATCCTGTGTCACATATATTGTATTATCTTATATTGTACATAGCATATGACTGTAACAGCAGATAGTCTATACATGTAAATAATATTTCACACCTTATAAAATATAACCAATGAGCTTCCAGCATTTGTACCCCAAAGCATTCAAATGTTATTATTATCGGACCCAATCATTTCAATTTATCCTTGTTTCCATTTCCATAGTCCAAAAAATTCCATATCAAATGCATATTGTACTCCATAATAAGCCTCATTTCATAATCCAAAATTTCTATATCAAATGCATATCGTATTCTTTTATTTTCAGACTACAGTATAATTATCAAATGCATATCACATGCCTGTTTTTCATTTTCATGGTAAAAAAATCTGTATCACTTTTCCATGATTGTACTTGAAGTAACATAGGTCTCTCAAGATGTCAAAAAAAGTAAAATAAAGGTCTTTATTCATTGTTGAGTACAATACTGAATTTTATTGGACTTGTACACAGCTGCAAAACCTATATCTGACTTGGCTAACCCTTGTCCAATATTTTGACAGATGTGTACTTGTCCAATAGAATTCAGTATTGTACTCAACTATGTATAATAACCTCATATTGTATGCATCATCTCATCCAATAAGGCATGCATTATAAACATTACACCCATATTTCATCTCAAATCTTCATAATGCTGTATTATCTTAAAACATTTATTGTGACAAATTCAGGTATAATTTGGAAAAAATAACCTACCTATATAGTTCCCGTTTTTTATCCTTGAATTGTTTGTAACCTAATTCTGTTAATCATTTTGCCTCCTTGGATTTTGTACAAAATGAATGCTCAACCTTTGATATGTTTTGACAATAACATAGGTCAGTAATAAAAACAGAACACATAGAATGAAGAAACTTTCAAAGTAGTTCATGGCACTAAAAAACGGTCAAATCTGTAAATATAAATCAAAAGTTATAATATCCTGTATACATGTATACTGTAATCATGCTTAAAAAATAAGCTTAATTTCAATATTCTTTTGAATATAAAGAAAAGCCATAACAAAGATTTGTCTATAACCATGAGCAGAATTTTCAAGTTCTGACAATTGTAATACTCTGAAAACTTCTCCACAATGCATAAAATTTAATAAATAAATAAATGACTTTTGACACTCAAGTCTTCTAGTACCATTACCATAATTGTCACAACCAAAGATATCAAAAGATTTTAAAAACAAAACTTGCCACAGGAGTGATGAATACGCTAAATGATCTCTATGACACAGGATTTTAGATTTGACTATCAATATTGACCTTGGCCTTGAACACAGCTGCAGCATTTGTTCTGCACTTCACACTGTTAAGTTAAGCATTTGAGCCAATTGTTCCTTTATTTAAGAGGTAGGTTTTTTTAGAGTGGATAGAAAATCATCTGGCATCCGACACATTCAAGTGTGAAAGTTAACCTTGAGTCAGTACAACAATGACATACATTGAGGTGAACATTTCAGTCAAGCTTGAAAAAAATCCTTTGAGGGGACAAAGATTTATAGAGGGGTCACAATACTACCTGACATTTGAGTTTCAAAGGTGACCTTGACCTTGAGCCAGCACAGGAAAAGCATAGATTCTGCACATCACCTTGTTGAGGTGAACATTTGATCGAGCCAAGAATGAAGAAAATCTTTGCAAGCGAGTAAAACATTTCTACAGCTAACATGAGTTTGTCTGACATGTACGTGACCTTTGAATTGACCTTAACCTTGAGCTAGCAAAGAGGCAGCATGGCTTCTGCATATTGCCTTGTTGTGGTGAACATTTGAGCCAAGTTTGAAGAAAATCCTTGTAGAGACAGCAGATTTATTGAGTGAACACTAAATCTATAGCTGACCTTCAACTGTGACCTTGAACCAGCACAGTGCTGGCAACATGGGGGTTCTTTTTATTGTCTTGTTTAGATGAACATTAATTTTGAGTCATGTTGAGAAAAATTCTTACTTAAAGGCAGATAGACTGCTGTATAGGCTGACCAACGTGACAAAGTGATTCCAGTATAGCCCCCCCCCCCCCCTGGGGTAACAATAAATAAATTGTGTAATGCCTTTAAGCAATGTATTTAACTAACACCCATGTAGAATCTATAATTCATACATATAATCATCAGCTTATCTGTCAAGTACGAATTCGACACGATCAATAAACAACTTCAGTAACTTATCACAACTGAAACACAAACTACTGATTATTATGTTTATAACAGACAAAAACATTAACTTTTGTTAAGCCATGTACCTGAAGATATTACATTATACATTTAATCATACCATAAAAATCCAAATTCCAATCACATATCATTGCTAATCAAAAACAAAATTATGCAAATCCAGGACATTCAGTAAGTAAAATATTTATCCAACAAAAATATTCCATCTTCATGTTTTATCTCCCTCTATTTTCATGAATCAATACTAACTGTGAATACTCCTCCTATACAATAGTCACTCTCAGAATTATATGCATAAATTCTCAATCAATGCACTGTAAAGTGTATCATAATCCAGAAGAAATAGATAACACTTAAACAATATATAGCAAGCAGTAAGAAAACTACAAGAATTACTCAGTAAACCATACTTCACAAAACAGCTGTGAAACATTTCATGTATTTTCTTTTTTCCCCCTCATTCTATTAGTAGCTAATGAAACATCACCATGTAAAAATATTTCCATATTTCTCATTGATTTTTTTCCTTTCCTCATGGAAATCTATAATGAGGAATGAAATGATAGAAATAAATAGTTGTTGTTCATGCTTGAGTAACAAATCTGTAATAAATGTACCAGCGTTGACAGTATTCCAAGAATAATTCCTTTTTCTTCATAGCATACTGCAGCTTTATTAATCTATACAGAATTACTGGTAATACATTTGTTATTATCTTACTGACACTACATCTATTACTTGATACATTACAGGCAATATCATTGTCTTTCTTTCCTCAGAAAGACTTTACTTTCCTGAATTTTCATATTAATGGGGTGCCGACTTATGTCCTCCTTCACCTACTGGGGCCACCAAATCTACCCTTACTGCCACTGCAAATGACACAGTGGCACAGATTACACTCTGACTTTATTTTCTCCCTCACTTACATTGGTCCGAAAATAAAACAATTATTTGCTATACTTTGCTATACCTTACTACTATATCCATTAAAACCGTCAGTCACAAGATAATTCTGGTCTTCACCACAAGTGGTCAAAGTCACTGATTTGAATTACCTTACTTATGCACCTGACTTTAATAGCTATGGGCTTCAATTTCTTGCAAGGAATAAATTGCTATATTCATAATAGAGGGAAACTTTCTGTAATCAGATTATTAGGCTGAGTTTTTCAGGTTCTACCCAGGTGCCTACATGTATCTACAGAATTTAAGAAGATCTCAGGTACTTTATCATTCAACATCTGAGCCGTGCCATGACAAAACCACCCATCTGCGCAGTCTGATCAGGATCCATGCTGTTCGCTTACCAGCCCTTTTACAAGTAGAGAAAATAATAGCGAACGGCATGGATGCTGATCAGACTGCGCGGATGCGCAAGCTGGTCTGGATCCATGCTGGTCGCAAACGCATAACGTTGGTTTTGTCATGATGCGGCTCATATATTCAACATATTCAAATAAGCACTTTTAAGGATTGGTGAAAAACTCAGGTATAATTTAGAATTTCCTTCTTTCAGTTCACTACAATATCTCTCTCTGAAACCTTAAATTCCCAAAACAAAAAGAATTTTTACAGTAATTGTATTTGTTTTCAAATGAAATGGAAATGAGATTAATTCTCCATAAATACGTTAAAATGATAATGTTTACACAAGAGTTTTTCACAGCTCTGTGGAATTCTCTACTTGTGAATGAAATACCCAACATTCTTGGAAACATCTCAACAACCATCAGTCAGAAGTTTCTACAATAAATTACTCACATAAAAATTATTCGTAGTATACTAATATCTGAATCATTTATTGTATATTCAAAATTTGACCTTACCGGTATATTTCAATTCACAAACTAAGAAGTTAAAAAGTAAAATTTTTCTTATCATATTGCACCAGTTCTGCTCAAATATTAATATTGCACATTAGATAATTCTTGCAAGTTTGTGTACCTATTTCCTCTAATTGCGATTATGTGAAACTTCAAAATGAGAGTGTGACCTTGACCATTGAGGTAAAGACGTAATTCTTGGACCCGACACATGGTCTTAATGTGGTAGACATTTATGCCTAGTTTTTTTAAAACCATTTAATGCATGACAAATTTAGAGTCCGGACATGAATGTGTGTACCTATTTACTCTAATTGCAATAATG
Organism: Ruditapes philippinarum; assembly: GCF_026571515.1. Classification (NCBI taxonomy): domain Eukaryota; kingdom Metazoa; phylum Mollusca; class Bivalvia; order Venerida; family Veneridae; genus Ruditapes; species Ruditapes philippinarum. Next base: position 67,087 of record NW_026864807.1, on the reverse strand, counting down.
TGAAACTTCAAAATGATAGTGTGACTTTGACCTTTGAGGTAGGGAAGTGGTTCTTGGACGTGACACATCATCTTGATGTGGCAGACATTTGTGCCAAGTTATTTCAAAATCCCTCAATGTATGATAAAGTTACAGTCCGGACACAAATTAAGTGGGGACACACAGACGGACAGAACTATAAGCTATGCCCCTGCTGGTTTTGTAAGTCTGTCATTATTTATTTACTTAAGTGTAAATTTATTTTTAGAAAACTGTCAGGTTAAATTCATTAAAAGGCAATACATAAAAGCCTTCTTGTCTAGAAATAACATTTTAACACATTACAATATTGATCACAAGCTTAAAATGTCTGCAGACGTTCCTGACCACATCGTTTCTATGATCGCAAAATGCCATTTACTTAATTTGCCTTACATTGTTATATAGTCTCCTGGAAGCTACAGCATTCCTAGTACATTTCCTAATTACTGGTCAATTTAGTCCTGTAGATTTTATCCCCTTAAAGGTCAGTCCTTTAAGCATTTATCTGGAACTTTTTTCATGAGTGGCACCAAACATTTTCCTCCTGACTGCAATTACCCGGTCATTTCTTATATGGCTATGTAACTATCAATATACATAAGTAATTTCTTCCCTCAAACTAAATGTTGTGAAGAAAATATATATTAATAATTATATATATTTTCTTCACAACATTTAGTTTGTGAGAAGAATTACTTACATATAATAATATTAACAGATAAAATCATTATTATAGCAAATTTTTTAAATGCATGACTCAGGGCTCAATTAGAAATAGCTTTCTGCAATAACAGCCCTGGTAGATTCATTATTACAACATAACTGTCAAGAGACATCGCACTTAGCATGGGAAAGTATGACAAAATGGGATTTTTTTATAAAAGAAGAAGTAGATAACATTATGTGCGATAACAGTAATACACATATACTTTCTTGCAAGAACAGCCCTAAACAGCAACTTTAGACTGCATTTTTAAAATTCAAAGTGCCAGAAAAAGACGTACATGAAAATAGATGATGTCTGAGACATTCAATGCGAATGGCTTTGTGAACACTGCACAATAAAAAAGTAATTGATCAAGTATGAAGTCATCATTGCACTGTGTAACTTTTCACTATTTTTTAAAGAAATGATTTTTTTATCAAGAAATATGCCATTAAACAACCAAATACAATAGTAAATTTTTATGCATAATGCATGCACATGACTTTCTTCAATGTAGAAAATATTGTTGTATGCGCGGCAGCTTCGGTTCTTCACAGTGCTTAAGCCAATCAGAATTCGAGACAATTTATTTGCATAATTATAAAAATATTTATATCAACATCAGGCAATCTTACTCTGATACAAACTTGCTGTTTATTATAATATGGTATTTACAACAAATACAAAAACAATTTCTTAAATTCATAAATGATGAATCTAATACAGATCTATGGCAAACACATATGTAACCAATTTATTACTTTACTACTCAGAAAACTTATCAAACTTATCAAACTGAAGTTTAAGTTATAATTTAAACATAATCATCAGCTTTCTTTGCCATCATACTTCACTATAATATTATACATGAGCAACAAAGACAGGCTGCAGAAGCCCTAATTGACTGATGTCTCATCAATGTAAGAGCATTTCCCCTCATGAAAAGTTACATAATTACAAATGATTCATAGAAATACTGTCTTCAACAATGCCTCAATGCCAGTGACAATCCATTACAAACATGCAACCTGCATGACTAAAATATTGATCTACAAGTATCAACTGCATGGCTTCATACCTAATCATGAAAATCAATACCTATCAATTACCCAAGAGGGTTCTGGAAAGGGTCCTTATTCCCTCAAACTTCCAATGGGTTTTAACACTTAAAATCATTATCAGTGAGGGAGCTATATTTCATCAATTTACTAGCCAAGTCTGTGTTATTAAAGCTGCCAAAATAACAGCCTGAAGATTATGTACAACTGGTGTTATTTTTTTATTGGGTTTTAAGTCTTACTAAAACCAGACTTTCTGGCTATAATAATTGGTGCAGGGAGACCTCAGGTGTCAGGTTCTGTGCATTATTTCAGGCACAAGTGGGCACCTGACTAAGACACAAACGTCCTGTAAGCTACCTGGATAGCTTCCTACCAAGTACATGTAAGATCAAATCCAAAGTCCATGTTCGGATTCAAACCCTACCACTTTCTACCATGTTATTTGATATGCCATAAACTATATAAATGTGTCTTAATAGAGTATCTAATAGACAATATTCATATGTTAGCCTGCAAATTAGAATAAAACAATAATAATAATATACAAGTGCTTATAGGCTTAATCAGTTTATTATTATTAGTGTCAGTCTGCCCTGAAATACACATTTGGTAAAAGTATGTCCTGAAATGGACATATTGTAAAAGTCTGCCCTGAAATGGACATATTGTAAAAGTCTGCCCTGAAATGGACATATTGTAAAAGTCTGCCCTGAAATGGACATATTGTAAAAGTCTGTCCTGAAATGGGACATATTGTAAAAGTCTGCCATGAAATGGGCATACTGTAAAAGTCTGCCCATAAATGGGCAAATTTAAACAAATATATATCACAATGAAAAGAAAGAAAATCATAAACAATTTTATGAAATTTCAATAAAAAAAATATGATAATGTAATAATGTGCAATTTTAACATAAACTAAAGATACATGTATATACATGTAAGTACGTAAAGTCATTATTTACAGTAAAATCAGCATACCAAGAATATATTACAACATTTTGTGAACCATTCCATTTCACAAACCAGTCTGTCACAGGTTTACTGTTACATGATTACACACACTCCCATTGACAAAAGATACATTGTATTTTAAATACATGATATGTTTTTACCACTTACATGAAATTAAAATGACTTCAATACAAAACACACCATTGATCTGACATTTATTCCAGACAACCAATAATTGTCGTCAATAAAACAGAAAATAATCTTTCCAGAGAAGATCTTTCATTAATCCAAACAAGTCTATTAAAAGCCAAACATATTTTTTCAAAAAGCACTAATTTGTGACAAAGTAACAATGAGAAAGGGACGACAAAATCCAATGACACAGTCTAACTCTTCGTAATTTATAAACTTAGCATACAGAAATCACTAAAAAGAAAGATCCTAAAAAGAATTCCCTGTCCTTGTTACATCTGTAAACAAAACAGACTGGTTCCAGAGAAGTGTCCTCATCAGGGTAGAACAAATGCTTGTCATGAAATCAATACAATAATCAAACACCAGTCTGATCTAGAGATCATTTATTTTCAGGCACAGTCTAGCAGTCTAGTCTGTATTTTCACCTGAACAAATGGAACGATAATTACCTGCTGCTATTGGTAAAATAAAATTTTAATTCAAAATCAATAATTTTTGTCATAATCAGAATATTCCCTGTAACCTAATACCTTGATGTTGGTGGTTGGCATTCACCCCATCTTTAAGTCCAATACGAGATAATGGATGAAACTTAATCTTAAAACTACAATGTAATTGTATTTATGTATGTTTATGTGTATAATTAACATACTTCAAGTTTTTCTGAAAGTGCATTTATGTATTTTTATCTTTTTTATTCAATTTCCCTATATCATAATCATTTCTATATTAATTTTGTCATAACTATTTGATACAGCACCAAATTTACTGCTGTAACAGTGTTTACTTGTTTACATAATGGTCTGACATCAATAACATACTGTTGTTACAATAACAACAATATTAACAAGTTAATGTTTCTTTTCCAAATATGTATTTCCCATTCTAATTCTATAGTTCTGATTGGTTTCATCTGTCAAAGAAAATAAATTAAGAAATCTCATGCAGACAAATAAAAGGGATAGGAGGAAACATTATGATTTACAATGTGAAAAGTATTAATACATCACAGTACAATATAATCTACACTGCATATACTTCAAACTGAGTGCCAATGTAAGGATTCTCCGGAAATAGGGTGTGTCTCAGACACTGTGTCTACTCAAATTGTCATGAAGTTGTCTTAAAAAAAAACAAGAGGGCCATGATAGTCTATAATCGCTTACCTGAGTCTACTTGCTCAAGTTTATTTAAACATATATAGATTCTATGGGAAAAAAAAAGATAAATTTCAAGACAGTGACTTATTGAGTGGAATTTAAATGTTTTTGCATCAACTTGACTATGTGACCTAGTTTTGAGCCAATTTAGTTACCAAAATTTAATTTTGCCAAAACTATAAATGAAACACAAATTTGGAGAATTTGATGAACATAAAATATTAAAACTTAAAGAAACTGTGAACAGGACATTCTTTAGTTTGACCATAATAACCTACTTTTTTTACTCCCAATGACCCAAACCTGACCTTAAATATAAATAAACATTCTATCAAAGTTAAAAGAAGATAAAATCAAAATTATAACCTCGGGAGTTACATTAGCAATGAATTTTCCTTCATTTGACCTAATAATCTATAGTTTTTTACCCAAGGTAAACTGTGACCTCAAGGGAGTTAACAATGTTTTCTTTGATTTGACTATTAGTGACTTGAGTTTTCTACCTTATGTACCTATATATATAAAAAAATTCAAATTATTAAATATATTACTAATATAAGCTGACAGAGTTTGAAATTGATGCCAGAGGACACCGGGCACCAGATCATTGACCCATCTAAAAAACTTATGAATATTAAAGCCATAATATAATATATGCATCTAAAGTGAATTGTTCTATAATGATAGGTCTTTAATACAATGAATAATAACATTAATAGTAATTTTAGAGTATTAGACATAACAATAAACCATGAAACAGTTATGCATGGAAGTTGTTGAATGATCCAAAAGAATAAAGTGCTATAGTCATCAGATAAGTGGTCATTCTAAATCACTTAGAACTTTATCAACATTTTTTTTGAAGCATTTTATAGGAATATCCATAGTTTTTATCAATATTTGAAATACTAATGGAAAATGTGCCTATTGTAAACCTTATCCACCTTAATTCCACCTGGATAAATGGGTACAAAAGAACTCCTAAAAACCAAAAAGAATAATATGGACAGAAGTAACTGGAAATTTTCTTTATTTTTCAGCTCCTGCATATTGAGGCAAATCACTTGGAAGATTTTCTTGCAACTTTTTCAACAAGGTAAAGTCAGGTATGAAATTTAAGCCACATGTTTGAACATATTCCTTAAAATTTGGGATAGTACATTTAATTGATTTCTCTGCTTTACAGTCCTGAATACCTTTTAATCTTGCAGAGCTTTCAAATTAAGACTAAAGTTCGAAAAACAATTCTGATTGAAAAATATTGATCTATTCTATTCTATACAAGCAGAGGGAAGTTAACATAATATCATTCCATATAAAGATAGAAAATTGAGAAGAATGTGGGCAGTTCCAAAGACCTAAAAATAAATTTGCCGCAGTAGTAAATCCATCTTTGTCACCGAACCTTCAGCATCATTGATTGGCCTATAACTGATCACTGTCATCAACTTTTAATTGAATTCTGCCATTTATCTGGTATTTTCGCATTATGTGAGATCAATACACCACTTGCAGACGCAGGAAGCCAGGGAGTGTAAATCTCTAAACGAAATCTCAACAAGAAATCTCTCTCCACTATTGGGAATTCACTTAATTTCGTGGGCATGAAATTTCGTGGTTAAATTGTTATAAACAAAGAACATTTTTATGGGTTTTTAAATTCATGGACTGTCTTTTTTTCCAGGTAAAATGTAAATTAATAATGTGATGCAAAATAATCTTATAGCAGATGAAATGAAATTAATTGCATCTTAAATTTGTGGATTGACCCACGAAAATTAGTCCCCCACAAATAATGATGATTTTGCAGTATATGACTGAGCAAAATGCTAATGCTGTCAATGATGAATCTACCCCTCACACTGATGTTATATAAATTACCATACTGAAGACAAGAGAGATTTAAGTCTCAGGCAGAGAAAACAAATGAATGGAAGGTTTTCCCACAGATTGTCAATGAACATCTTCTGAATTTTACAGTTATCATATGAAACAATTCTGTGTGATTTTCCATATGCAAGTGTATAAATAACATTCTAACATTTACTCAGATGCTCCTGTGTAATGAGTTGGCACTCTTAAATTTGAAACTGTCTATGGACATAAGAAAGTACAGGATTTAAATATAAAGAACATACATCAAGTAACCAGTCTCCAGATGGACATACACTGAGGCTGGCTAAAATAAACCAGTCATAGGTATATCTATATGTAATACAAATACAGTCATTATTGCTATTAGCAATCAAAGTCAGGACAGAGAAGATTTCTTTTTTTTATATATTTTACTGCTGAATTTATGACTTCTTCTCATTTTCAGATAATAAAGATTGTAAATTAGTTTTGCTACTTTTCAACACTCAAAAAGCAGTTAATATTTTACTGCATAATTTATTAAAATGGCTGACATTTTGATGCATCAATCTGGCATGGTATATGCATAGGAACTCTGGAACAGGACCGCATATTGCGGCGCATAAGTCCGAATCCGTACGGGCTTTACATATTGTTTGTCCGACCTTTGAATATCTTTTCATATTATGCGAGCGGGTGGTCTTTAATTATCTAATCTCAATTTAATATAATCTGCTAATTTAAAAATCAGTCAAATTTACGGTATATTGAAAAAAGAAAAGGAGTGACATCCGCCATTTACCGCAACGTTCGGCGTAAGTTATCCCCCTTGATATGCTTGATTTTTTTTTTTTATTTTTTAAGTAATGAATACCAGATGAGTGCCTAAAATATTTATCTATGGATCATTTTTTAATATTCCTTTTTTCAGTTAGGCAAAATCAGTTGGACCATATTACTAAAGTGTCTGTTTTCTCCATGTTAACAAATCAAAACACGAATACGCCCGTTATAATGCCGCCTTTACATGTCAACACGTGTAAACAATAAACCGTTAACGTTATATCCGGACGATACCTGATAGTTGACAAAAATAACGGGAACAAAATTCTGAAAAAAATAGTAATCAATTGTAGCCAAAGGGGAAAAACTCATGCCGAAAACGTTGCGGCAAATGGCGGATGTCACTCCTTGTCTTTTTTATAATACCGTAAAATTTGACCAGTTTTAAAAGAGACAGATTGGGTTCAATTGATAACATATTTTTTGAGTCCATACACTCGGATAATACTAAAAGATATTTAGATGTAGCAGAAACGTTTTTAAAAACTGTTACACGATTGAAAATATGCGCCGCAATCTGCGGTCCCGTTCTCGAGTTCCTATGGGTATATGAGAGAATATAATACTGCACATGTAAATTTACATCATATTTTAATTTTTGAATACAAGTGGAAGCAATAAAGGCCACTCCACTGTGCAAACTGTACAGAGCACAACCTTGCAGTCCAAACAGACTTTAGGCTATTGTTTGAAAATACAGCAGACTTAGAAATATAAACAAGAGGCCAATGATGACCCTTAATTGTTCACCTGAGTAGTAGTCCTTTAACATAAGACGTTTCCGTTCGTACTACATACACTCCAACGTCTCATCGACTTCTTCATAAGTTCCTTTAGCAAAACCCGCCCACATGTATACAGGTAAAATGGCCGAATGTATATAGCGGTGAAAGTGGTATAAATTGTATTGGATTGGATTTATTTCGTTCGAAGGTGAGTCATTTATTTCTTTTGCTGCACATTAATGCAAAAATGTTTAAATTTACTGTCTGCATATCTTTCGACTCAAAATATTGTTTTTGTAGTAAATTACGACGGTTTATATAGCGCTTCAAAATCGCTGCGCGTTTTGCTAAAGGAACTTATGAAGAAGTCGATAAGACGTTGGAGTGTACATAGTACTAACAGAAATGTCTTAATATGTTATAGGACTAACCTGAGTAGATGGTTCAAATGAAGAAGATTGCATTACTTTGACAATTTGACAAACTTCAGTGTGCAGGGGTTGCCTCACGGTGCATTAGAAGAATAAATTTGTTGAATTGATACCTCTCATATTAATATTATGTAATGGACTGTACACAAAGTATATTCATACTGAACAAAACCAACAAAGCTTGACTGGCTAATTGTTTTAGCTGAAATCTAAACAAGACTAAACCAAGAAGTTACAGTGCTGAAACAACTTCTAAATTTTGATATTTTTTTTCCACCATGATAATATGACAAAATATACGAATACATTTATCCTTTTTATATATTAAATCATGCTGCATCTATACACTGGTTCCCATTCTCATGATGGATAACTTTGGAACAAAGAATAACAATAAAACAGAAATCTCCCTACCTCTTGTATTAGTCTAGCTTCCTCACTTGCTGCTTTCAACTTCTGCTCCAGTGACGACCAGTCCATATCTGGTAATGTTGTTTCTATATTATACACATCAAATGCACTTTCTGTTTCAACAGCATCTTTCTTCCCTGAGTTACTTCCCTTAACATCACTTTTTTGTATTTCTATAGTATGACAAGAATTATCTCCCTTAGTATCACAGCTAGAATTGTTTTCACTGAAATTCACTCCTTTATTATCACAGATGCTTTGAGAATTAGAATTACCATATTTATCACAATTTGATGAGTTATCTGCACCTGATTTTGTATTTTGAACAGGGTGGCTCCCCTTTTCAGTTTTGTTAACAATCTCAACACAATTATCTCCCTTCACATTTGTTTCACTATAATCCTTCATGGATTCTTTTAATTCCTTTTTACCAGAGTCAGCAGGGGATGTTACTCCATTTTGATCACTATTAACTGATGGAGGCATATTTGTAGACATATTACTTCCCTTTGTGGCTTCAGGTAGAGGTTCTGAACTTTCACCTTCAGCAAGGTGAAGGTGAAGGTCAAATGGAAGGACTTTGGAGTCCAACTTTTTCAGTTCAGCAAATTCATGTGCCTTTGATAATAAACTGTGCTTTCTTTGTTGTTTTGGTGACAGTTCATGGATATTCAAACTTTCTTCATTATTTTTTGAGGTACTAGATTTAAAGAAATTGTTGATCAATGGTGACTTATTTGTACTATTTATAGATGAATTTTCATTTTCTGTCAAAGGATTAAACATAAAAGATCCACTGCTTTCTGTTTCTATGCCTTGTTCTTCGTCCTCACCAGCAGAATTACCAAATGGATTTGACCTATTTACTTTGACCCTGTCTGACCTTAAATCATCTTGATGATCACCATGGTAACGTGGTTCTCTTCTAGATCTTTCAGAAGCTGGTTTTTCTAAATAAGATCTCCAGGCCCTCTGAATTCTGAAGTTTAAACAGAAACAAAATACTATAGAATGTCTATGCCTATATAAAGTTTTAAACTATGGAAATTCTATAAATTCTTTTAGCTTCATAATACTTATTGAAACTATTCAATACATCAAAATTAGAAAAACAAATTTAATATTCACAATGATTTACAGTGCAAATTGTTGGAACTACAAGCCCTTCAAATAAGATTTAATCTAATTATAAAGCTAATTTCATTCAAATTTTGGAATTTAACATTCAGCTTAATAATAATTATTATGTGTGTTACAAGTTTTAAATCATTTCAATATACCATGTATGTAATCACAAGTAGCTGACCTTGAAGATCTGCTAAACAAAAGCAGCTTGTTGGCATTTTTACACATGACTTTGAAATATAATAAGCATACAATGCTGGAGTTCACTCTGAGGAAGGATGAAAAGGTCAGTGATTCATACAGAGCAAAAATTACTGAATTTCTGACAGTGTGTTTAAATTGGAACCATAAATGTTTTGAATTCAAACATTTTAATTGCAGAATTTATCATTAAGAAAACATTTAGATATAATTTTACACACTGTAATTGAACCAGAGAAATTAAATTATCTTCAAATGCATCTTTATGCCAATCAAGAGTAAAATTTGGCAATGATTTTCTTGAAATAGGCAAACATTGCTTAGTTCAAGCACTAAAACTGGCAGTTTTCTTTTGAAAAAAAAAGGAAATATTGATCAAGAATCCAGAAATAGCTATTATCTAAACAAATTAACATCAAATCACTTAGTAATGCAGTCTAATACAAAACATATAAAAGTATATCTATATTGCCATGAAATTAGTCTCTCTTTAAAGGGACTTAACTCTAATGATTCAACAATCAAGACATTGTAAGAGTTATCATGTCTCTTATATAAATAACAGCATCCGAATACTGTCAATTTTTGCTATAAACATAAAGATGCTTGCCAAAGAATAAAATTTAAATTCACATGTCATGATTTATATACTCTGTTATGTAATACACCAGCATAATTAAATTAAGGTGTTCTTCAGTGAATAAAATATACATACATACTTTAAGCAATGCACTAGAATAGTTTATTTCAACATTTTATTACACAATACACCATTAAATATTAATTCTAGAATCATTTAGCACAAATCTAGAGCAATATGCTCATTTCAAATTGCAACTTATTTTCTACATTTGGAAAAAAGATGACATGTTACATGTGAAGACAATATACATGTATGCATCAACATCTTATATTATCTTAGAAATTTAACAAGATATCTCATTACATAAAAGCCATTAATACATTTAAGGCATTGTATAAAGTTCTGTATTTGGGTATAAAGACATAATACAGCTTTTGACTAATACAATGATTCCATTTTACAAGAAAATCATGTATAATAGAGAACCTCAAAGGATTCTTATCTAATTATGTAACTTTTTTTAAAGAAAAAAAAAGTTATAAGCAAGAAAGATTTATCATTTTGTAAACATCGAAACATCCACTGGGATGGGGTGGGATCCTGACTAATTTTTCTGATGGGTCCCAGTGGGACCCCAATTGAAATCCCACTAGGATCCCACTTTCATCCCACTGGGATTCCCAGTCAATTTTCAGTAGGGTCCCTGGTTGAATCCATTTAAGCTAGTTGTGACAATGACAAGAATAAGGCTGCATCAGGGTCTCAGTTTCATCATATTGATTTTGAAAAGAATTCCTCACATGAATTGTTTCAAATTGAAGGTGCAACAAGTCTAATAAAATTTTAATATGGTATGGATCAATACCCTGAGTCATCATGAGAGAGAAAGTTTTCCAGAAAAATTCCCAAAGATCTTTACACAATGTGTTTAAAAAACAGTCTGTACTAAATCCTACAAATATGTGAATACTATTAGGTGAACACAATGTTTGAATTGAATGACTACAATACTTTATCCTACAAATTGTGAGCATAATGTCCTGCCAACTTTATTCTATGTAATGCCAACTTTATTCTTTAACATGAACACAATGTAACAAAAACTTTATCCTACAACATGAGCACAATATAATAATTACATAATCCTACCAAATGAACACACAATGTATTAATTACTTTATCCTACAACATGAGCACAATGTATTAATTACTTTAACCTACAACGTGAACACAATGTATTAATTACTTTATCCTACAACATGAACACAATGTATTGATTACTTTATCCTACAACATGAGCACAATGTATTAATTACTTTATCCTACAACATGAGCACAATGTATTGATTACTTTATCCTACAACATGAGCACAATGTATTGATTACTTTATCCTACAACATGAGCACAATGTATTGATTACTTTATCCTACAACATGAGCACAATGTATTGATTACTTTATCCTACAACATGAGCACAATGTATTAATTACTTTATCCTACAACATGAGCACAATGTATTGATTACTTTATCCTACAACATGAGCACAATGTATTAATTACTTTATCCTACAACATGAGCACAATGTATTAATTACTTTATCCTACAACATGAGCACAATGTATTGATTACTTTATCCTACAACATGAGCACAATGTATTGGTTACTTTATCCTACAACATGAGCACAATGTATTGATTACTTTATCCTACAACATGAGCACAATGTAATAAAAACTTTACTACATTTTATATTTACAGCTCTTAAAATCCTCACCAAATGCAATGTGAAAACAATGAAATAACAATTTACTCAGTAACAATCCCACAATGTGCTTTAGGCTACTGTAATCTAGAAACAATAACTTCCAGAAGAAAATAATATTCTCTGAGTTTCTCAGCTCAGCTTATGGCCAATTAATTTTCATTTATCTACTTCCGCCTGACAAGTAACAATAATAATAATTAACCTCCCAGGCTATGGCCATGTCTAAAACATAAATAGTCTTGTAACTTTATACAAACAATAATAGCTGTCTGTGCTAGGCTAGGTAATATATTGTTTCTGAATATCAGGAGATAACATTTCTACATTTATAGTCTTATTACTAACATTTATTACTACTGCATTTCCATTGCAGCCACACTTTTTTCTTAAATTTCACCCTGCCAATTTGTGTAATAAAGTAAGAAGTTCATCATTAAATGAAGAGTAGAAAACCTGCATATAGTTCAACAGTGTTAAATAAGCATGGCCATGATCTATACTGATAGTATATACATGTGACTGCTTTGTCTACATCTTAATTAAGGCTTGAATTCTTATTTAAAGACCCATAATGTAAAGAAATGTTTCCATTTTTATGTCTCAAAAGTATTTAATCTTTGCCATACTTTAATCATCAGTTTCCAAAAAGCTTAACTCATTGTCCAATTAGCTGAACCAACTTTTTCTTCTGTTGCTTTTTGGCAATTAGTACAGATAATAAGTCAGATATAGTGATTTAATATTCAGCGATAAAGTCAAAGTACTTTTTTGTTTACATTCTGCCCTTTCTGTTTAGAAGTAAAAATTTCTTCAATTCAGAGGCATTATGTGCCTTTAAGGAATTAATTTATTTTCAAATTATTTTAATCAAAACAATACAAAATGAATATGCACAATTCCTCTAAATCAAACAAACAACAATTTAGAAATGGCCTTCTGTGGTGAACAAATTAGACCTTATTATTATGATAACGTATGTTATAATATAAACTATGTGTCAGTAAACTGTACAGAAACATGTACAGGTGTGTACAGAAACATGTACAGGTGTCTTCTCTCCCTGTCATACATTATAAATATATACATACTACATAAACAGACCAACAACAGTGCAACAACTGACTACCCCCACCTTTTCTAATTTACATACATACACTTTTAACCTATTAATTTATTAGTCAGACAAGTTTTTTGCAATGCCATTATCATTAAGGTTGTACATACATTCTAGCATTAACGGTAAAGGCAAACTCAGCAAGGTGTCCCTCCACATTATCACAGTTTTAGACCCATGCAAGCTAATTAAAGCTAAGCTGGACTGCTAACTTTATCATATTTTATTAAGGAAAAAAATAGGGCACTTTCAGGGCTCAAAGTCTTGAGTTCTGCACTTGTATTTTAGGAATGGAGAATTTGAAATAAGAAACCATGCAAATATGCTTATCCAAAACTTTAATTTTCATGGTTAAACACACAGTGCTGCATTCAGAAGAAGTTGAAAGTTTTCAGTGGAGAATAAGTAGAAACAGTATCAGTTGTCTTAATTAATATGAATCATTTCAACTATTTTAAAAACACTGATTCCGCCAGTCTACACAAATAAATCATATTGAAAATTTATTGAAATGTGTAGCAGAAGTATAAGAGAAGAAATACCTAAAGTAAGATGAAGAAATATTTAAACAACAATGAAATAGGTTGAAAATCAAAGGATACCTACCTGCAGTATAAAGGTTTATCCTTTCTTATACAATTTATATTCAAAATGATTCACCTTTATTACATATTTAAATCCACTACCACAAAGTTTAATGGCCAATTAAAGACCAGTGGCAAAACATGTTTATATTATATTACAGATGTACTTTCTTTATTATTCAGCTTTCAAAATTAAATCTTATATTCATCCAACAAATCTAAAATCTTTTTTAAAACAAACTCTTAATATTCAAAATTTATTTAAAGGTGAAAATGTATACAATTTCCTGTTGCTGAAACTACCGTACATATTCTGATAAACACATCCATATTTCACGTTTAGAACAATTTTGCATTTTCCTAACCAAAATTTTTGCAATGAGTTTGCCTGTTTTTGAATTTGGGACAGTTCATTTAAAGTTTAAGGACGATTTCAGTATCAAAATATAAAAATTAAGCTACCTGAACAGCATGGAGCCTCAAGTCAATATGCACAGACTGACCTAGCTCTGCAAATGCTCATATATACCACTAATGCTTCTAGCAGATTAATTAAAAGCTAAATTAATTGCACATCATAGGCATATCAACATGGATAAAAGATTCATTAATGTATCAGATTTATTGACATTCATTAAAATTTCATCAAATTCAGATCAATAAACTGGAAAATTTTGCAGTTATTTGACATTTTGCAGAAATGGAGACATATCATATTATTTGAGCCCTGTCATGACAAAACCAACATAGTGCGTTTGCGACCAGCATGGATCCAGACCAGCCTTTTTATAATGCATCCGCGCAGTCTGATCAGGATCCATGCTGTTCGCTTACCAACTCTATTACAAGTAGAGAAACTGATAGCGAACAGCATGGATCCTGATCAGACTGTGTGGATGCACAGGCTGGTCTGGATCCATGCTGGTCGCAAACACAGTAGGTTGGTTTTGTTGTGATGCGGCTCATTTAATATTTAAGTGGCATACAGTTTGAATTGAGGGCAACTGAAAACAACACAGTCTTAAAGCAAAGTTGGAAATATATATGGTTCTGTTGGGGCCAATACATATGTTACCCTATTAATAAGATATTCTGAAAAGCAAAAACAGGAAAGTACAAAGGTGCCCAAATTATAATGGCGAAAACTTACAAGTAGCAAGAACTCACAAGTAGCAAGAGAAAATGCACAAACTAATAATTGACAAAAACAAAAAATGTGAAAGATGACAACTTATGTGTTTTGTCATCATTTTGTTAGTATCTTTGTCATCCGTAGCAACAGATAAAGAAGTTCCAGAAACTGTACTAACTTTAGAAGACTTATAATATTATGACCTAATGATAAAATTCATTTTCTAAGATTTTAATGACAGACAATAATAATTAATGATAATTATAATGAAAATAGACAATTATTTATTATAAAATATATTTGTATGTTAAAGCATAAACTGCATTGTTAAATTGCTGTACATTGGTGGTTAAGTTATATTAATTGTCATTTTTATGTCTGTAAATTCGCGGGCATTATTTAGATACTATACGGTATATGTCAAAAGGTTAAGTGAAGTAATATATACAGCAAAACTGTTATGTGATAGCTGTTATCAGTTGTATTTTACATAGTGAGCAATCAAAGACAAACAACAAACTTCTTTATCTTTCCCCTATGTCTGGTTTAACGAAATGTCATATAGCTTTCATTTGTTAAAACAATCATAAACAAATCAAGATCTATTAAGATGTCTGACAACTCATTTCCTTTGCATTGAACTTTTGAAAAGTATACTTTTTTGGTTGGTTTACACTATTCATTGGATATGGCAGCTTTCCAGATTTACTTGTGGAGGGGAACCCCCCGTGCCCTTTCCACACAGTGCCCTTTTTCCACTGTGAGAGCCCCTTTCCCACAGTGCCCCTTAAAGTCCCCCATGCCCTTTTACATGCTTTTTCAGTCATCTCAGCAATTATCACCTTCAGAACACCATGCAATGCTTCATAACAGGTAATGATACATATTTTTCAAATGATCAATGGGTATAAAAAATCAACTGAATTGTATAAAATTAAGACATTTTGTTATGATCAGTGCCTTTTAACTTTAAAATAAAGGATATTATTGTATTAGAAAATTAAATAATTTATCATTTGACTTGATGTAAGATTTTGTTAAAATATCTACTGCTTCCTGAAATGTAATACCAATAATAATAAATTACTGTAAGTAACTCTGGTGTCATATGATGTCGTACTAGAAGAAATAAGATGGTGAGAAAAGCGAGTGACTTGTTCTGCCATATCACCTTTTAACAGTTACAAAATAAAATGCAACAGATTTTAAGAAAAAAAAAAAAACAACATGATTTCAATGAGAAGTCATAACAACAATTAAATCTTTTATTGATTTAAGAACAAGGGTACCGCATGCCGTGTGAAGGCTTGTCTGTTAAAAATTATAATTTAAAAGGGGGCATAACTCTAAAAATATTGCTTTCAAAATTATGTCCCTTGTATAACAACTGCATCTTGTTATGATATATCTATATTTAAGTATTCTAAATTTCTTGCTGATATTTACTTTCAAAATGTTTGAATGATTGATGTGCTACATAAAAGTTAACAACAAGGATGATAATGATACAGTGCCCATAATGATTTGACTTTTTTCTTTGAAACAGACCAGCTAAAAACTGAGACCTATTCCCTTTACAGATCTGACTACTGCTGCATTCATAGAGACACAGTATATTAAATGGAGCCATTTCCTACAGTGGGATCAATGACACACTTCCTATCAGGAAATAGAGAAAAAACACATGTCAAGTAGTTTCCAGTGGCACTGATAGGCAATCAGACATGTACTGTAACCTTATATACCACATGATCTATGACATTTCTCTTATTCTGCAAGAAAGGTCACATATTTAACCAAAATAACTATAACTTATGGTATCTCAGACAACAAATTTCTAATCTTTCAAAATGTTGAATGTGCTTTTGTATTCAGCCACAACAAAGTGTTTTATATTAGTATGTCTGTATATAATTTACAAACCTTACCTATGTCTTTATGACATAGATTGTCCATCATATTGAGCTCTACCCTATTTTTGAGTTCAGAATAGAAGCAACATGGAAAGCTTTTATCAATATGGTAGCAAAAACTAACAAATTATGTAATAATTCATATGTCAAGATGCAAAATTTAAATGTATGCCTATTCTATTGCCTGATTAAATATCAGGGATTAAATGAGGTTATGATGATTCATGAATATAATTATTCATGACTTAATTCATGAATGCAAATAATTTGTGAATTACTTATTCATGAATTTTAACATTCATGAATAATTCTTTTCTCAAACTTTTCATGAACAAGCCATTTAACCTTCATGAATACCATGTTCATGTATAATATTTCACAACAGCATTTAATTGTGTATATTCATGAAACCAAAATTTCACAAGGGAATAAAAGTAATTATATGTTTCATCTAATTTACACTGACACTAAGCCTTCAATATAACGCATTTACATTAGCATGGAAAAATACATATATGACTTTTAAACACATGCACTGAAATAAGTTTAAAAAATAAATACAGTTGACTCTCGGTAACTCGAAATCCAAGGGACTTGGCATTTTACTGCGAGAGAAACGGAATTCGAGTAACGTGGATCTGCCGCCATTACGTTGACATTCGTACTTTTTATACATGTGCCTGATTGAATGTTCAAAGAAATAGGTTTGTTATTGTTGATAGCGGCAATGCTGCAATATTTAACCGTTGAAATGACGGTTAATCACTTACAACTACAAATTATAAATGAACATAAATATATTATTCAAAATTTAATACATGTATATTAATAGTGAAATATAAACACAAACATTCGTAGCAATGACATAAATGCAAGTTTGTCAGAATTCATCAGTAAAGCCTATGTTATTTATAAGCACTCATGACAATTCATTATAATGAAACACAATAACACATTTATTTCAACAATAATTTATCTAATATCTGAAGTGAATTGATCATCGGACGAAAACGAAAGTAGCAACTATCGTGAACAGGAAGTACATATTAATGTATGAAATTTGATGGAATATGAATTATACAAATGTCATTTACATTAATAACATGGCACAAGTAAACTTTCTTAAAGAAATGTAATTGAATTTTAATTTAGTTATCTAACTGTTAAAACCAATTAAGTCCTGAAACCGATTAAAGCCACTTTTACAAATTGTTAATAATACATGATGACCGGCAATTAAAATTACCATTAACGAGTGACAACATCTCACCTTGATGTCACCGACCTTTGATCAGTCGGCTGTTTTCACACTTCGACTAATTTAGATGAAAAAATGTTGGACTTTAATTGACGGGACCAAATTTTCTTTTCGACTAAACAGGAGTCTCGGTAAGTCAAAATTTGACCTAAGCGGAGTTAAAATACAAAGATAAAGAAGGAAATTTGACGGGACTTTAGAAATTCTTCGACTAACGCGGAATTTTGAGTAAAGCGATTTTGACTTATTGAGAGTCAACTGTATATATTCTAGAAATAGAAAATTAACGAAACTTTAACATAGCATGTGTGGTTTTAACATGTACTATGGATACATCACTCAAATCTCAAATTCAGATCTTGAAAGCAGAAAATTCTAGGAGAAAAAAGTTTCTGACAGTCAGAAATAATGGAAGTAAATCCCATTACATTATCTAGCCTCAAACAGTATATGCAGAGTCCATGCTTAATGAACAGTAAAATTAAATTAATTTGTTAAAGCCTTTATTCAAAATGCAATTAACTGCCAATTTACTAATTGACAATTTTTTTCTGTACTTTTATCTAAATCAAATTAACTACTTCAGTTGAGAATCAAATTACCTCAGTCAAATGGAAGCAGGCGATTAACTAATTGGCAGAAAATTGCAACCTTAATATACAATGTCCCCTTAATGAAATACTTGCTTTTAAAAACTGCTGAATTTATATAACAAACTTAAAATACCCTTGTGAGAACCATTTTTTAGATTCATCATTCATTTTATATCATATATAAAATCTAATTTTTATATGTTATATTTCAATACAATAATTCAAACCTGGGAGCTAAATTTTTCCACTGAAATACAAAGTGCTTAATTTCATCAATCATTTTCTACTAAAATCTCAGGAATTACAAATAAATTTGAGTTTAACTAATTTACAAAACTCTCATTTCCTCCTCCCCCTCCCTCTACAAAAAAACACAAAAAATACCATACTGCATGACCCCACTCCCCACTGTCCATTACAACTACCAATCACCAAGTTTTATACATCTCTTAAATGTTGAAACTGGCAACATCAAAGCTTGCCTTATGTCAATGAAACAATTATAACTAAATACTCAGCTTAATTAATCCTAAAATTAATCTATATGGAAAAACCATGTTCAATGATAATTTTATTTCTGTGAGTATGAAATCATTTCAAAAGCCAAATGCATTGAGTAAATTTCTTAGATTCCAATGTAAGCTTTCAGACTAAATTAATAAATGAGTACTAAATGATTACCTTTCATATCGTGTCAGCTATAAATAATCCACTTACACTAATTACCCCCAAAAAACCATGTTTAATGTTTCACATGTTTCCCCTATATTTATTATTAAACTCATTGTTGTTTTTTTTACTGTACAGTATTTTGCAAACATCCCAGCAGCAAATAAGTTGCCAACTATTGCTGTATATATATTGCATCAGTCAGCTGTTAAACAACAACTGTAACATATATAATCGTGTATACTCCCCAGCATTCATACAGACATATAATGTAACTATCTATAAACATTTTGCCCCAAATCCCAAACACTCACAAACAAGAGGGCCATGATGGCCCTGAGGTCGCTCACCTGTATATAGCCCCCCCCCCCCCCCCGGCCCAATTTTTACCCAAGGGCTTTTATTTGTTTATTTGAACAGACTTTGTAGACACCCATAAGAAGATGTTTCATGCAAAACATCTAAGTTCTAGCTCATTGGGTTTTTTAAAAGAAGATTTTTTAAGTTTTTACTATACATATATAGTTAAAAACAATGACACCCCTAGGGCAGGGCCAGTTTTGACCCCTGGGCTTTTATTTGAACAAACATTGTAGATATTTACTTAAAGATGTTTCATGCTTAATATCTAAACTCTAGTTATTTGGTTTTTTTCAAAGAAGATTTTTAAGTTTTTGCTATGTATATAAGGAAAATCAATGACCCCCGGGGCGGGGCCAGTTTTGACCCCAGGGCTTTTATTTGAACATACTTGGTAGACACCCATTAGAACATGTCTCTTGCTAAATATCTTAGCTCTAGCTCTTTGGGTTCTTTAAAAGAAGATTTTTTAAGTTTTAACTATATGCATATAGGGAAAATCAATGACCCCCTGGGGCGGGGCCAATTTTGACCCCAGGGCTTTTATTTGAACAAACTTGGTAGACATTTACTAGAAGATGTTTTATGCCAAATATCTAAGCTCTAGCTCTTACGGTTCTTTAAAAGAAGATTTTTTAAGTTTTTACTATATGCATATAGGGAAAATCAATTACCCCCCAGGGCGGGGCCAATTTTGACCCCAGGGCTTTTATTTGAACAAACTTGGTAGACATTCACTAGAAGATGTTTCATGCCAAATATCTAAGCTCTAGCTCTTTGGGTTCTTTAAAAGAAGATTTTTTAAGTTTTTACTATATGCATATAGGGAAAATCAATGACCCCCTGGGGCGGGGCCAATTTTGACCCCAGGGCTTTTATTTGAACAAACTTGGTAGACATTCACTAGAAGATGTTTCATGCCAAATATCTAAGCTCTAGCTCTTACAGTTCTTTAAAAGAAGATTTTTTAAGTTTTTACTATATGCATATAGGGAAAATCAATGACCCCCTGGGGCGGGGCCAATTTTGACCCCAGGGCTTTTATTTGAACAAACTTGGTAGACATTCACTAGAAGATGTTTCATGCCAAATATCTAAGCTCTAGCTCTTACAGTTCTTTAAAAGAAGATTTTTTAAGTTTTTACTATATGCATATAGGGAAAATCAATGACCCCCCAGGGCGGGGCCAATTTTGACCCCAGGGCTTTTATTTGAACAAACTTGGTAGACATTCACTAGAAGATGTTTCATGCCAAATATCTAAGCTCTAGCTCTTTGGGTTCTTTAAAAGAAGATTTTTTAAGTTTTTACTATATGCATATAGGGAAAATCAATGACCCCCTGGGGCGGGGCCAATTTTGACCCCAGGGCTTTTATTTGAACAAACTTGGTAGACATTCACTAGAAGATGTTTCATGCCAAATATCTAAGCTCTAGCTCTTACAGTTCTTTAAAAGAAGATTTTTTAAGTGTTTACTATATGCATATAGGGAAAATCAATGACCCCCCGGGGCGGGCCAATTTTGACCCCAGGGCTTTTATTTGAACAAACTTGGTAGACACTCACTAGAAGATGTTCCATGCCAAATATCTTAGCTCTAGCTCTTACAGTTCTTTAAAAGAAGATTTTTTAAGTGTTTACTATATGCATATAGGGAAAATCAATGACCCCCCGGGGCGGGGCCAATTTTGACCCCAGGGCTTTTATTTGAACAAACTTGGTAGACACTCATTAGAAGATGTTTCATGCCAAATATCTAAGCTCTACCTCTTAGGGTTGTTTAAAAGAAGATATTTAAAGATTTTTCTTTCGGTTGCCATGGCAACCAGAGTTCTGCATGGAATAAAATTCTTTGAACAATTTTTAAAGGTGACCACCAAAGGAACATTCCTGTGAAGTTTGGATGAAATTGGCTCAGTGGTTTATGAGGAGATGTCATTTAAAGCAAAAGTTTACGGACGGACGACGGACGGACGACGGACAGACGGACGGACGGACGCCGGACGAAAAGCGATCACAAAAGCTCACCCTGTCACTTTGTGACAGGTGAGCTAAAAAACATTTCCCCTATACAAGTCAACCCTTGTTTCTAAATTTTAGCATTTCATTGATTTTTCTTACTCAAATAACTCAGTGATTATTTTATTCATGATCAAATTTTAAAAGCCTGAAATGTCTATTAGCACATACATAATACATCCCATCAAATTTAAAATATTAAAAGCACATTTTTTTAATGTTCAGATTATTAGACAGTTGAGCTTAACCCATTATTTATATGTCTGGATATCTGAAATCCCTCATATACTATACCTATAATTATTAAATCCTATATTAAAACCCTTATACCTTATTCTCTAAATAATAATGTAAAAAGACTAAATCTTACAATTAATAATGTAATCTCCATGATAACTATTATCTAAAAGCAAAACAATTCTCTTTGAAACCTCTCCATCAACATAAAATTATTATCAACATAATCATACAATGATAAAATTTATAATTCTATTAATTCATAATTTTAACTCTGTACTTCATAATTTCTCCTTTATATTATTTAAATACCCTTAAAATAGATGAATGTCAATACAGCAGTAACTGATAACAGTCTGCAGCTTATCGTCACCTTAGTGCAAGAACTCAATATCTGCTTCTTTATCTATATGCAGTTATTGAGTTTTTGCACTCAGGTGACGTTATGTTCCCTCCATCTCAATTACTCCCCAATTACTTTTTTTCAACCACATGCATGCCACCCCCCAACCCCCCCCCCCCCCCCCCCCTTAACTACCACTACATATATTATTAAAACTTGATTACATATTTCATAAAATCTAACAATTTTTATTTCTGGTAAAGTATTTCCACAGTCAAGATTTTTTTAATTTCCCTGTATTCATGCTTTCTTCCCTCCCAAATTCCTAAATTGCCATGACTTTCTTGCTTAATCTTCCTTCCATAGTTTTTCTTTAAATTATACAGTCCCTTCTAATACATCAAGTCAATGATTTTTCCCTCTCCTCTTGTCCTTTATATGCCCTCCTTCATTACAGTTTAACATCCCCTCCCAGCTTCATTTATATCAATTTATTAATTACCCTTTAGTTTTTTTTACAAATCCAATTTTAGATTCCTTCCCTAATTCCTTCCCCACATCCCATATTGCCAAAACCCCTAAATATCGTTAAAAGCAAAATAAAAATCTGAATTATTTAATGAATTACCTTATCCAATTCTTTTCACCCATATTTTCATTCCTTTTTCTTCGAACAATCCTTTCATTCTAACTTACCTTTTTTTTCAAAGTTTATATTTGTATATTTCATTAAGTTATAGATACTATCAAAATCACAAACCTGTGCAGTATAGAAGGTATTTTGTTTGTATGAGAATATGAGTTTTGAATGATGTATGTAACAGATGTGATTTTTTTCCTAGGTAAATCTCAGACAAATTCCTGCAGGTATCAAACTTTATTGTAGGACTACTGTAAACCCAGTTTGTTTATTTAAACTTTAATTTAGCAAGCCTTACACTGTTTCAAAGCATGATTAATTTAAACATTGATCATAACATACAAAGTGGTGTTTTTTATTCATTATAAAATAAATAATACTTGTCAGTTTTACAAAATTATATAATCATATGTTTATATAGACAGGATATAGTGAAGTATAAGTTAAAGACCCTCTTTATTTAGCATGCAGGTGGCAGATTCAGTAGCAGAAAAATGCAATAAGTGGCAGGTGCTTGCAGAAGCAAAATGATACAAGATTTTGTACTTCAAGAACTTCAACTTTTGCAACAGAAAAAGCTTTGAATGTGCATTAACCATTAACGGTGACCAATAAAATACCACAACTGGAAGACAAAAAGTAAAATGACATTTGACAACTGATGGCCTTTGGTGACAGACTTATTACTTATGATGCCAGATTGCCTTTGATGCCAGATTACCTTTGATGATATTATGACCTTTGATTATAGACTACTTTTCATGAAAGATGACATTTGATGACAAAATGACCTTCAAAAATAGATTACTTTTGATGACCCATGGCCTTTGATGACAAAATGACCTTCAAAAATAGATTACTTTTGATGACCCATGGCCTTTGATGACAAAATGGCCTTTGCTTTGATAATAGATTACTTTTGATGACCAATGGCCTTTGATGACAAAATGACCTTTGATAATAGATTACTTTTGATGACCCATGGCCTTTGATGACAAAATGACCTTTGAAAATATATTACTTTTGATGACCCATGGTCTTTGATGACAAAATGACCTTTGATAATAGATTACTTTTGATGACCCATGGCCTTTGATGACAAAATGACCTTCAATAACAGATTACTTTTGATGACCGCTGGCCTTTGATGACAAAAATGACCTTTGATACTATATTACTTTTGATGACCGCTGGCCTTTGATGACAAAATGATGGCCTTTGATGACCTATGACCTTTGATGATAGTTGCCCTTTCATAATATTTTCTAATGACCTTCAATTATCAATGGCCCTTGACAACAGATGGTCTTTGATAATAGATGACCTTTATATACCAATGGCTCTTGACAACAGATAGCCTTTGATAATAGATGACATTTATATACCAATGGCCCTTGACAACAGATAGCCTTTGATAATAGATGACCTTTATATACCAATGGCCCTTGACAACAGATAGCCTTTGATAATAGATGACCTTTATATACCAATGGCCCTTGACAACAGATGGCCTTTGATAATAGATGACCTTTATATACCAATGGCCCTTGACAACAGATGGCCTTTGATAATAGATGACCTTTATATACCAATGGCCCTTGACAACAGATGGCCTTTGATAATAGATGACCTTTATATACCAATGGCCCTTGACAACAGGTGGCCTTTGATAATAGATGACCTTTGATGACTGATGACCTTCCACAATGACTGATCTTTAATGTCAGATGACCCTTGATGACAGATTACCATTGATGACTACTGACCTTTGACAACAGGTTTTGCCAATGACAATGGGTTTATCTTTGATAAGACATTACCAGCTATGACATTAGACAGACTTTAATCAGATAGACCCATTGACAAAAACATTAATATAGATTTTGGTATACAAAATTGGTCATTCAAACAAGGTAGTTAGTTTTACAGCCAACAAAAATGTGACCATTTTACAAAAATTAAGACAAATAGCTGAATTGATAGAACATATAAAAATCTAAATTTATAACTTCAACAAAACTGTTTGAGACAGTATTTTTTTTCTTTTGAAAATATAAAATTTCTCTTCCAACAATAGTGACTGTTAAATGAAATAATGTATGTCTGTTACTTATCAATGGGATAAGCAAAAATTTTAAACAATTAGGTTACATATATAAAAAATCTCATTCAAACAGAAGGGCTGGTACCATCATAATGTTTGAATACTTGAGGGTTATAAATTTAGGAATTGCAAATGATAAACAGGAATAAAACTTGATTAAACAAACCTTAAAGCTCAGTCTGTCTTGGATGTCTAGCAAAAATCTTAATACTTTTGAATGTGTACAGTAGAGTGTGACACAAGCATATTCAATAGTTAAGATTTATTTCTATTAACCAACATCTTTTCTGCGATAATAAACTTTGCAACCATAATATACAGCCAGGGCAGCCAGCGTAATCCAATGCAGTCTAAATAGGCTCTCTTATATTAAACTGTACATCAGTTTTTGAATTTCGATGTTAAGAATACCCTTAAATTTCAAATGGACTGTTCCAAATTCAAAAGCAAGGGAAATTTCATTACACAAATCTAACAGGTTAAGGGTTAAGAAAGTGAAAATAAACCAGGAGCAACATGCATGAAGATTATAGCACCATATAGTATGTTATTCTCAGATAAATGGCACACAATTATAATGTTATTATTGATACAGGTGTCTTTATCTAAAGTTATTGGCATATGAAAACATAAATATTTCAGGATTGACGTTAAGATAAGGTTTCCAGTAATAATGTACTTCCATTATATAGATAATCATACATTGTATAGGAAATGGATATTGTATTTTGCACTTGTAAATTTGCCTGTTATTACTTTACCTCTAGGATAAAAGTTTACAAATATAATAAACAATACTTTATAAAATTTAAAATATAAATGTAAATGTGTTTGTATGATTAAAGTATAGGAGAATAAATTAAACAAAAATCATAGTTTTGCACCTAGACAAATATATTTAGTTGAAAAACACTTGATAAATTATTACTGATTTCACCTACAGTTAGGTGGTTAAGTGCAGTGTATAGATGTACTTGTGTTTCTTATAAAGGATAACAATCTGTGACCTTTTCATTTGACCTACTGACCTAAATAAGCGGCTATTATAATGATTTACCTGAAGTTCAAGGTCAACATATTAATGACATATTCAAATTATTTGACAATAGCATCATTTAATGTTTGTTTACTAATAAACAAATTTCAGGTTGAGGTCACAGTGCTGATAATATTTGTTACAATACTATTTGATCAAATAACTTAACATGTAAACTTTAATTTGTGTCGTAAATTAACAATTGGTTAAACAACACACTATAAAGTTCAAGATCACACAACTTTGACCTTTATATTACTTATATTAATGTTATATTAATGTTGATATTTAGCATAACAATCAAAATTTGTCATTATAACCATCTCAACATTAACTCTCCATGTCAATGGACAACAGTATCTGAAACAAGACACTAAGCAATAAATGACCTATATAATTTTGTCCTAAAATAAGTTCATACATCTCTGTTACATGTTACAGTCAATTCAACAGCCAAGGCATGCACACAAAATGCACGGAAATATTGGTTGTGACATTGTAAGTCTCTGAATACTGCCACACTGTCTCCCTCACTCAAAATGCCAGCTTCACTGTCTTATAGATTATGCATAAATTCAGATTTACGATGTAACAATAAAAGGAAACTTACGTAATCACTTTTGATAAATAACGCCTTTCTGCATTTCTGCGTGTTGTTTTACCATCATCCAATAACACCTCCAACTGACGACTGCAAATAGAATATAAAAAATTAATCAGTTGAATGCTTAAGCAGTTGATTTAATATCTTAAGTATCTTACTCAGTTACCGTACAATGTGACCAGAACACCTGAGTTGAGCAGGGCAACACCAGAGTTAATTATAATTATAATTAAGTTAAAAATTCCTGAGATTTAATTAATTACATCAAGTTACTTATGAGTGTGCCATTTGACAAGAACACACAAGTTAACCAGGGTATGAGTTAAATTAGTAATGAGACTTAATTACACCAGGGTACCAGTATAAGCTACGTGACTTATTTTCAGATATAAATTAATGTTCATCGATTAAAGTTCAAAGTTCCATTTGTCATCAAACATTTAACAAAGTACATGTTACATTAATTGACTATGCATAATGGTAGCAATCAGATGTAAACTCATGTATAGAGAAATTATAGCTGTTGCAAATTAAGTAACTAGTTTTCTCCCTTACAAGAGGTTAACAGTACTTCATTAAACAACAGCTGTCCGTAAGACAGCGCACTCTGTAAGACAGCGCACTCTGTAAGACAGCGCACTCCGTAAGACAGTGCATTCCTTTAGACAGTGCACACTGCAAGACTGTGCATTCCGTAAGATAGCGCACTCTGTAAGACAGCGCACTCTGTAAGACAGCGCACTCTGTAAGACAGCGCACTCTGTAAGACAGTGCACTCTGTAAGGCAACGCACTCTGTAAGACAGCGCATTCTGTAAGACAGCGCACTCTGTAAGACAGTGCATTCCTTTAGACAGTGCACACTGCAAGACTGTGCATTCCGTAAGATAGCGCACTCTGTAAGACAGCGCACTCTGTAAGACAGCGCACTCCATAAGACAGAGCACTCCATAAGACAGGGCACTCTGTAAGACAGTGCACTCTGTAAGACAGGGCACTCCATAAGACAGAGCACTCTGTAAGACAGCGCACTCCATAAGACAGAGCACTCTGTAAGACAGCGCACTCTGTAAGACAGCGCACTCCATAAGACAGAGCACTCCATAAGACAGAGCACTCCATAAGACAGCACACTCTGTAAGACAGTGCACTCTGTAAGACAGGGCACTCCATAAGACAGAGCACTCCATAAGACAGAGCACTCCATAAGACAGAGCACTCCATAAGACAGAGCACTCCATAAGACAGAGCACTCCATAAGACAGCGCACTCTGTAAGACAGCGCACTCTGTAAGACAGCGCATTCCATAAGACAGGGCACTCTGTAAGACAGCGCACTCCATAAGACAGGGCACTCCATAAGACAGAGCACTCCATAAGACAGAGCACTCCATAAGACAGAGCACTCCATAAGACAGAGCACTCCATAAGACAGCGCACTCTGTAAGACAGCGCATTCCATAAGACAGGGCACTCTGTAAGACAGGGCACTCTGTAAGACAGAGCACTCCATAAGACAGAGCACTCCATAAGACAGGGCACTCCATAAGACAGAGCACTCCATAAGACAGAGCACTCCATAAGACAGAGCACTCCATAAGACAGAGCACTCCATAAGACAGCGCACTCTGTAAGACAGCGCACTCTGTAAGACAGCGCACTCCATAAGACAGAGCACTCTGTAAGACAGCGCACTCTGTAAGACAGCGCACTCCATAAGACAGCGCACTCCATAAGACAGAGCACTCCATAAGACAAAGCACTCTGTAAGACAGCGCACTCTGTAAGACAGAGCACTCTGTAAGACAGAGCACTCTGTAAGACAGCGCACTCTGTAAGACAGTGCACTCCATAAGACAGAGCACTCCATAAGACAGAGCACTCCATAAGACAGAGCACTCCATAAGACAGTGCACTCTGTAAGACAGCGCACTCTGTAAGACAGCGCATTCCATAAGACAGGGCACTCTGTAAGACAGCGCACTCCATAAGACAGAGCACTCCATAAGACAGCGCACTCTGTAAGACAGCGCACTCCATAAGACAGAGCACTCCATAAGACAGAGCACTCCATAAGACAGCACACTCTGTAAGACAGCGCACTCTGTAAGACAGGGCACTCCATAAATCCATAAGACAGAGCACTCCATAAGACAAAGCACTCCATAAGACAGCGCACTCTGTAAGACAGCGCACTCAGTAAGACAGCGCATTCCATAAGACAGGGCACTCTGTAAGACAGCGCACTCCATAAGACAGGGCACTCCATAAGACAGAGCACTCCATAAGACAGAGCACTCCAAAAGACAGAGCACTCCATAAGACAGAGCACTCCATAAGACAGAGCACTCCATAAGACAGCGCACTCTGTAAGACAGCGCACTCTGTAAGACAGCGCATTCCATAAGACAGGGCACTCTGTAAGACAGGGCACTCTGTAAGACAGCGCACTCCATAAGACAGAGCACTCCATAAAACAGCGCACTCTGTAAGACAGCGCATTCTGTAAGACAGCGCACTCCATAAGACAGAGCACTCTGTAAGACAGCGCACTCCATAAGACAGGGCACTCCATAAGACAGAGCACTCCATAAGACAGAGCACTCCATAAGACAGCGCACTCTGTAAGACAGCGCACTCCATAAGACAGGGCACTGACTGTAAGACAGGGCACTGACTGTAAGACAGCGCACCCTGTAAGACAGCGCACCCTGTAAGACAGCGCACTCTGTAAGACAGCGCACTCTGTAAGACAGTGCACTCTGTAAGACAGTGCACTCTGTAAGACAGCGCACTCCGTAAGACAGCCCACTCTGTAAGACAGCGCACTCTGTAAGACAGTGCACTCTGTAAGGCAACGCACTTGACTATTCTCAGTGTTTGACAGTTACAAATGGTGCATAACTTTGTTTAAAAGGTAACTCTGAGTTATGGGGACCAGTGTACCCATCATGTTTGATAATCACCAAGAACAAGTGTATGAAGTTTCAACCAATTCCCTTCAATAGTTTTTGAGATACCAACTTGCACACAAAAGCTAAACCAAAGCTTGATGCTGATGCTGAAACCTAAACCAGGATGAGTACAAATTAAAGCTCTCCCTTTTCCTCAAATAGTTTACCTTAAAACTATAGCATTTCATTAAGTTTGTACAAACTTATTTATGTATAGTCATGTCCAAATTGGATACAAAACAATTAAAATCCTTATTGAAAGCAAAAAATAAAAATATGAATATAACATTAGGATATCATTCATATTCAAATAATTTGCTTGTACACATGATAAGTTTACTTAATCTTGCTAGAAAAATGACACACACACACACAAAATATTTATCAATGACTCTTGATTTTTATATAAACAATTTAATACAAATACTTGTATTTTTATGATTTTGTACAAAATGGACAAAAGCTAATAAAACAAAATATATATACCAAATATGCTATAAAATATTCATATTAACCACAAAAACACTCATTATTATTTTTTATGTGTTTGGCAATCAAACATAAAATTTCACTGCATCCTAAACACCTATTTTCCCAGTCAAATATGATTAAAAAAAATAGAATTATTTAACACACAGCTTGAGAAACTCCACCTCACAAGCAAAATGTAGCATCAGACATTATAACATTAATAATTTCTTTCTAATTTCTGGCTCTTAAAGTCATACAGAGTGTGAAAAAATTGAAGAAAAGGTAATTATTATAATGAACATTTTATATTCAAACACAATTAATGAAATAATCTGTCTTCCAAAATAATAAAAATCATTTTCAAAATATAGTAAGCTTCTATTTTGGAACATCATAATGTAGCATTGTTTAACTACATATTAAACATAATGGCAGTCAAAACAAAAATTCATCACTTTTCAAGAAATTTTAGCTACCAATAAATTAAAAAGTTACCATAGAAAACAAAAAGGTAAATATATCCCTAAAGTAAAGTCTTGTTTTTTCCTATTTGCTAGATGCCATGCTATAGAGTATCAGTATATAAGTGTAATCAAGCATACCAATATCATCTTATACTAAAACAAAACTTTAGTGGTAGTTGTTTGAAGTTTTATATCTCTCATTAGAAACATTAGCCTTTTGTGGCAAATGACTAAGTCCCCTTTGGTCTAATTGCCAGATCAATATCAGTTTATTTGTAACAATCTGAGATAACAAACACTCTTAACTTGTTTTCACTTGTTGCTAGTTTTCTCTCTCTCTCCTTTTCTCTTTATTTAAAGGCTTTGAAAGATGTTTTAAAGCCCCTCTGGTTTGTATTTTTTAAACAAGAGGGCCATGATGACCTTGCATGGCTCACCTGAGATATATTGCTAGAAAAAGATTATAATTCTTCTATGTAGAAGTAAGTTATTAGTTCACACTGGATGTTTCATTTTTTATCCCAGCTGAGTAATTCATAAGATATATGTTGGTGACTGCTAGGAAATGCTACATGCCAAATATATAAGGGCTTCATACAAGAAGACATAAAGTCTGTGTGTAAACTAAGTGACCCCTAGACAGGGTCAATTTTAACCCCAGGTGCTTGATTAACATAGATTTTGAAAATGACCACAAATAATGCTACAGGCTAAATATTAAATTGTAGTTTCAGAGGAGAAGGTTCTTAAAGATATGTTTACTCTGTTAACTATGTGACCCCAGACAGGGGCCATTAATGACTCCAGGGGATGGATGACTTTAGTAACTTTTAAGAGGTACACTTGACAATGCTACATGCCAGATAATTCATAGCATTGTACTTAACACATTAAAAAAGCCTCACACATATTTTTCTTATATAACTACAATGTAGGTGTCCCCTGGGATGGTGCCCAAATTTGCACATAGGTGTGATTTATATATTGGTAACCTTTCTAGAGGAACACAAAAAAATGCTACAAGCCAAATATCTTTGCTCTGAGCGTTGTAATCAAATGTTTATTTTTTTTAAAGATTTCAATATAAAAGTCTATTTTCATCTTTTGTGACCTACTTAGTCTGGAACCATTTACATAATTTTGTAAACTTCCTTGGCCTGCTGCCATATAAAAGAATGATTTAGTAAAAATTCAACAGATGATTTAGGAGAAGTCTGACTATATCTATGACATTCAAAGGAATTGTGAACAACAATAAGCAACAAACAACAGAAACATTGCCATCATAAAAGCTTAGGTGACTAGGCACTCTGTGCTCTAGTGATCTCAAATGAGTCTTTAATTTCAGACCCAGCAAAAGTTCCTGATATATTTTTTTGTACTTAATTTCCTTATCTAGTGCCTAGTATGAAGTTACAGTCATTCTAAACTTGTTTTCCCTTGTTGTTCAAATACCCATCCGCCCCCAAAACCCAACACACACACAGTCACTAGTGATGTTCCGATTGTCGCAAGTCGCCGATGATCAGTTACTGTTATGTAAAACAACAATAATCGATTCACAAAAATTTGTTCCGCGACGTCATCGAAAATGTTTGAAGTATCAAAGGGAATCAATTCTGACGGTAATTTTCTTTTAGGAACACCTCGCCGATCGCAAAAAATAACTCAGAGACAATTTGGAGTTGAACAGGATCAATAAGTGATGTAAACAATAGTGATATAATTTGATGTGAATTATATTATTTGATTTTCATTGAAAAATAAAATCTATTTCGTAAAATTATGACTATATAAGGTTAAAACTGTGTTGAAAAGTGCTAAATGAAGTTCATGTTACTAAATATAATCAAGTGCCTTGGTAAGAAATGTTACTTCCCTATTTCTTTTTAACGCGACTTTATTCGAAAGTTATCGATTAAGTCCCAACCGACTGAACCGATGATCGATTGGGACAAATTTCATCCGATTTCCATCACTAACAGTCACACACACACCCATTCTTTGAAATTTTCAAAAGACATTTTAAAGACACTTCTCCTAAAATTTCTTTAAGAAAAAAATGCAAATTTGTAATTTGACTGTATCACAGATGTCTGTACAAATTTCAGATCCTGTAATGTTGCCCATTTCCTGATATCTCTACACTTAAGTTTATATTGTGTCTTTCCGAGACATTATAAAGTCTCGTGTCCATAAATTTCATTGTGAAAGAAAAATCAATTTTATAATTTGACTGATTCTTTTATTAAGGAAGAAGTTGAAATGAAACATTAACATAATATACTTAATAATTTCTAACTTCGTTAAATCTGTTGCTGTTTTCAGTTTTCTTTGTCTATAAGATTCTGACATATGCCATGTTCGTGATCATTTTGCGGGGAGGTAAGTTAATTTCTATAAGATGTTATAATTTGTCATGTTTGATAAACATGAACTATGTCTGAACCACTGATATCTATTAAATGAGCCGCGTCACGACAAAACCAACATAGTGCGTTTGCGACCTGAGCATGGATCCAGACCAGCCTGCACATCCGCGCAGTCTGATCAGGATCCATGCTGTTTGCTTACCAACTCTATTACAAATAGAGAAACTGATAGCAAACAGCATGGATCCTGATCAGTCTGCGCGGATACGCAGGCTGGTCTGGATCCATGCTGGTCGCAAACACACTATGTTGGTTTTGTCGTGAAGCAGCTCAAAAGTTTACAAATATAACTGGATATCTCAACCAGCAAAATATACTGGGCAACTCAAACTATAACTAACATCTCAAAAGTATAATTTACAGTCTGTTACAAATACATTATAATAATGATCAATGAAAAACTATTCAGTTTTCTTTTTCAGTCTTATGTGAATGGTTCTGGGCCCCTTTTAATTGTGAAACTTATGACATTATTTGTGAATTATAGTCCTATTACATAGTGTTATGTTTTAGTTAAGAAATTGGAAAAAAGTTTATGTGTTGTTCATGATTATAAACACCTTATTTAATGAACGTCTCACACTTCATTATCTCTGTTTCTGACATGTTTCTAAGTCACTGACATTTTTTTTCCAATGACTACTATCTGATAATTGTGAATTTTCATAAAACAATTGTGAAAAAAAAAAAAAAATTTGCAATTGCGAATTGAAGCCTATTTTGGCCTAAAACTCAGTGAAACTGTGAAAGAAAATACACTGTTGGCAAGATGTTCTTTCAGACCTCATCCAAAGATTTTTGAAATTAAATTAAATTTCTCAACAAGAAAATATGTCTAGAGAATTTCACAACGTCTATTTCAACAATGATAAAATCAATATATTAGTCATCAACAATTCTTCTCCATGATAAATATCAAATCATAACAAAAATAAATTCTTCAGATAGACTCCAGACAATTACAAATTACAAAATTTACGAAAAATGCTAAATTTCAAATATTTACAGGAACCTAGAAATGATTGCTCCTGTAAAACATGTTTCTATAAAATCTGCAACAGTGAAACATTACATCATCTGATATCATACTTGAATCAGTCCAGAAATCAATGGAAAATACTTCTTCACAGCTGAACATTATCTTTTCCTGTAACAAATAAAGATTGCCACAATCAATAAGATATTGGGAAAAAAATAACAGCTCAACAATTCACTCTCAGATGCTTTAGCAGATTGGAAAATATTTCAACAAAGTGTGATATTGCTTGTTGTTTTTGTTGGGTTATGTTTTTTATAAGAATACAGTGCTTCATTAAACAACAGCTGTTCGTTAGGCAGTGCACTCCGTAAGGCAATGCACTTGATCATTAACAGTGCTTCATTAAACAACAGCTGTTCGTAAGGCAGCGCACTACGTAAGGCAATGCACTTGATCATTAACAGTGCTTCATTAAACAACAGCTGTTTGTAAGGCAGCGCACTACGTAAGGCAATGCACTTGATCATTAACAGTGCTTCATTAAAAAACAGCTGTTCGTAAGGCAGCGCACTACGTAAGGCAATGCACTTGATCATTAACAGTGCTTCATTAAACAACAGCTGTTCGTAAGGCAGCGCACTTCGTAAGGCAATGCACTTGATCATTAACAGTGCTTCATTAAACAACAGCTGTTCGTAAGACAGCGCACTCCGTAAGGCAATGCACTTGATCATTAACAGTGCTTCATTAAACAACAGCTGTTCGTAAGGCAGCGCACTCCGTAAGGCAATGCACTTGATCATTAACAGTGCTTCATTAAACAACAGCTGTTCGTAAGGCAGCGCACTCCAGGGCTGGGAATCAAAACTGCGTCGTATCCTACAAAATGTAAACAAACGCCGCCATCTTGGAATGAAAAACGTATATTTTTGTTTATAACTCTTTTTGTTGGAAATGACTGAAAACAAGATATATGTATTAACACGCTACACTATTTTCCGATTCGTTTGGTATATGTTGCTTGCACAACTATTTTGTAAACCAAAATTTATAGCGAACTTGCAACTCGAAGCGAGGCAGAATTTTTATGAAAATGTGTGGATACGACGCAGTTCATATTGCTTTATCTATCGCTTTTTCCTTCAAATCAATTATATATTTGGTTCAGAGTTCACCATAAACTTCGAAATATAATTTGCATCATTTACTAAAATTCTATTAAAAAGAGATGTTTATTTTCTAAGAAAATAATGATTTTTACGAAATGATACGACGCAGTTGAAAATAAAATATGATACGACGCAGTTGTATTTTTGGCAGTCTTTTCAACAGTGATAATTTTGGCAATATATTTCTATTTTATGGAATAATCACTTGCGCTAGATAAAAACCCAGATCATTTGCGGTGTAAAGCAATATACTGTTGATTATTTAGAATACAATGTGTCATGTCCAAATTGAATATAACATTTAGTTTGAAAGTTTACATTGCGGAAGCTACTTTTCTGTTAAACATGAACATGTTACCTTATTGATCATAATATCTGAAATAATTTCTTATATTTTCCTGTATGTTCAATATTATCCCTATTTTTTTTCGCAAAAAAAAAATAAATAAAATAAATGTAGAAATCTATTTACTTAAATTCATTTTGGCTAGCTACGCTCTAAGTTAACTGTGGTTCTGCATGTTCAGGGTAATTACTGCTTTTTTGTGGTTTCTTTTCAAACTTTCACTCTACACATTAGCTTTACTAGGGGCGAGGACCTCAGGTTCGCCTTTTGTGCATTATTTCAGGCAAAATGTTGTACCTGCAGAGAACCGTCGACATTTTGAAACTTGCTTGATAGGTTTTCCACACAAAAGATTAAAAGTCCCTGGTGGTTTTCAAATTCATAGCAGTTCAGTTCAAGTGATTTGAATTCAGTAAACATAAACAGCTCGGCCTCGGTCGGACACACCTGTCTGATATGTTTTTTAAACAAAATGTATTAATGTCAGCTGTACAAATAAGCAGCTTTTTTTTATTAACTTCTGACGTGAAGTTTTAAGAGTATAAATATTTGAAATAATTATAAAGAGAATAAAATTTTAATTTCTTATTTCGGTATTAATAGCAGAGAAATTTTCAATGTAAACAGGGGGTAATCCTCTGTGAAGTCATTTTAAACTTTTGTTTAAGTTTTCAGGCAATTCATTAGCAAATAAAAATCACAATTTAGTATGAAGGTATGTTAAGATGTCATGTCTCTAGTCTGTTGAAAATTCGATACGATAATCTGACATTTTCTGTTCAATATTGTGAAAACTTAATAATTCTTCAATACTGTTGAAAGATCATATCTGCCTATATCTGTATCAAATTTATCGGTGCATAGCGTAAAATACCTTTGCAAAACGGACACCTTTTTTACAAAATAATTTGTAGTTGTATCATATGTAGCTCGATTTTGAAAAGTTTTTTGATGGAGAAGAATGATACTTAACCCATTACCCCATGAGCATTTTGTGAAAAATGGCTGTTTTCATTGAAAAGTCTCCAGTTACAAGTTCAAGTTGCTATAAAACTATAAAAACTGCTTCAATACTAATCAAACTTGTGTAACAACATGCTCAGTCTGAAATTTCCTGTTACCATGGCAACTAGGGGACATCTTAAAATTGCCAAAAATCACTATTTTGCGTTGATTTTTTCCATGAAAATTTATTTCAAAGTGCTGCCACTTCTCAATGGATCGAGATAGAGTCAAAGGTTTTTCAGCATTGGTTACACGTTACCTTATGATCGACCTGGGGCCATTTTTAGCCTCCCACAAGTCCAAATTTTCTTGGCGATGAGGGGGACTCCGCCCCCCTTCAAACCGCCAAAACAGAAGGGGGCACATCCCCCTTCTGGCCACCCCCTGATGTATCTTTTGAATGGGGGGCCGCGCCGAAAAAGTGGTCAATTTTTTAAACAATATTTCTCAAACAAAAACAAGTGTTTTGGGGCCTAAAATAAGTCATTTTTGCACCATTTGAGAAAGCAAAAAGGGGGGGGGGGTCAAAAAAGGCGTATATATCTGGTAATGGGTTAAGTGCAAATATAGAAATTACATTCCGTAGACATTTCCTCATCGGCGATAAAGAAACGCAGGGGTAAAGTTCCGCGGCGCTGAACATAAAATGACTAAACAGAACGCATGACCTACTTGCAAAAATATATTGTAGCTTTAACCATTTATAATATTATTTTAAAAATTTAATGTTCAGTTTTCAATAATAAAGCTCATCTGTCCTAGTCGATTATTAAGAAAATGAATACAATAAAATTGGCACGTAAAAGACAAAAGTAATAAAGGAATTGACGGAAAATTATTGCTCATTACAAGTAACAAACAGTATGCATGCAATTTGTGCATTCCCGATAGCGAGAGACCTTTTTCAAAATTTGTATTTTTTTTCTCTTTTTTTTTTTTAAGTAAAAAGTCATTCCTGATTAATACAGGGTCCAGTGGAGGTTACACTGGAATATTGAATTTTGTATCAAAAGATAGTAAAGTCACTCCCATTTCGAACTCACTTGAACAAGTTTATAAGCATGCTAAGGCAACAGTAGAAAACCCGTTGTCATATGGGTGTGTGCGATCACGTGGTTTCAAATGTATATTGCATATTGATACAGTTTTTCGGAATTTGTAGATGCTAATGATTAGTTACTAAATGCTGACCGAAAAATGCCAGCCTTAATAGAATTGTATTACATTTCCATTTTTTATGAAACCAATGAGTGACCTCTGCTTTTGACTTAAGTTATTTACAAGAAAATGTTGTAGGATGTTATTGGCATAACCTTATTGGCACATAATTTAAATAGTTTTAACAACAATATTCAGCCTGCAATGAAAATACAACTGCGTCGTATCATATTTTATTTTCAACTGCGTCGTATCATTTCGTAAAAATCATTATTTCTCTTTGAAGAATAAACATCTCTTTTAAATGAAAGTTTTAGTAAATGATTGCAAAAATTGTGTTTTTGACGTTTATGGTGAACTCTGAAAACGAGTATATAATTGATTTGAAGGAAAACGATAGAAAAAAGCAATATGAACTGCGTCGTATCCACACATTTTCATAAAAAATTCTGCCCCGCTTCGAGTTGCAAGTTCGCTATATATTTTTTGTTTTTACAAAATATTTGTGCAAGCAACATATACCAAACGAAGCGGAAAAAATAGTGTTAGGCCTGTGTTAATACATATATTCTTGTTTTCAGTCATTTTCAACAAAAAAGAGTTATAAACAAAAACATACATTTTTTCGCTCCAAGATGGCGGCGTTTGTTTACATTTTGTAGGATACCGACGCGCAGTTTTTGATTCCCAGCCCTGGCACTCCGTAAGAGCAATGCACTTGATCATTAACAGTGCTTCATTAAACAACAGCTGTTCGTAAGACAGCGCACTCCGTAAGGCAATGCACTTGATCATTAACAGTGCTTCATTAAAACAACAGCTGTTCGTAAGACAGCGCACTCCGTAAGGCAATGCACTTGATCATTAACAGTGCTTCATTAAACAACAGCTGTTCGTAGCAGCGCACTCCGTAAGGCAATGCACTTGATCATTAACAGTGCTTCATTAAACAACAGCTGTTTCGTAAGCAGCGCACTCCGTAAGGCAATGCACTTGATAATTAACAGTGCTTCATTAAACAACAGCTGTTCGTAAGGCAGGAAGCACTATGGAAGGCAATGCACTTGATCATTAACAGTGCTTCATTAAACAACAGCTGTTTGTAAGGCAGCGCACTCCGTAAGGCAATGCACTTGATCATTAACAGTGCTTCATTAAACAACAGCTGTTCGTAAGGCAGCGCACTCCGTAAGGCAATGCACTTGATCATTAACAGTGCTTCATTAAACAACAGCTGTTCGTAATGCACTTGATCATTAACAGTGCTTCATTAAACAACAGCTGTTCGTAAGGCAGCGCACTCCGTAAGGCAATGCACTTGATCATTAACAGTGCTTCATTAAACAACAGCTGTTCGTAAGACAGCGCACTCCGTAAGGCAATGCACTTGATCATTAACAGTGCTTCATTAAACAACAGCTGTTCGTAAGGCAACGCACTTGACTATTCTATGTGTTTGACATTAACAAATTGGGCATCACTTTGTTTAATAGGTACCTCAGAGTTATGGGGACCACAGTGTGCCTATCATGTTTGATAATCACAGAGAACAAGTGTGTGAAGTTTCAACCAATGCCCTTCAATAGTTTTTGAGATTCCAACTTGCACATAAAAATTAAACCAAAGCTTGATGCTGATGCTGAAACCAAAACCAGAGTGAATACAAAAGCACTCCCTATTCTTCAAATAGTTGACCTTAAAATTTAATAGCATTTCATTAAGTTTGTACCTACATGTACTTATTTTTGTAAAGTTATGTCCAAATTGGATACAAAACAATTAAAATCCTTATTGAGAGCAAAAAATATAAATATGAATATAACATTAGGATATCAGTCATATTCAAATAATTTGCTTGTACACATGATAAGTTTACTTAATCTTGCTAGAAAAATGACACACACACCACACACAAAATATTTATCAATGACTCTTGATTTTTATATAAACAATTTAATACAAAATACTTGTATTTTTATGATTTTGTACAAAATGGACAAAGAGCTTAAATAAAAACAAAATATATATACCAAAATGCTATAAAAATATTCATATTAACCACAAAAACACTCATTATTATTTTTTATGTGTTTGGCAATCAAACATAAAATTTCACTGCATCCTAAACACCTATTTTCCCAGTCAAATATGATTAAAAAGAATAAAATTATTTAACACACAGCTTGAGAAACTCCACCTCACAAGCAAAATGTAGCATCAGACATTATAACATTAATAATTTCTCTCTAAGTCATACAGAGTGTGAAAAAAATGAAGAAAAGGTAATTAATAATGATCATTTTATACTCAAACACAATTAATAAAATAATCTGTCTTCCAAAATAATAAAAATCATTTTCAAAATATAGTAAGCTTCTATTTTAGAACATCATAATGTAGCATTATTACTACATATTAAACATATGGCAGTCAAAACAAAAATTCATCACTTTTCAAGAAAAGCTTAACCAATAAATTAAAAA
Source organism: Ruditapes philippinarum (assembly GCF_026571515.1). NCBI lineage: Eukaryota > Metazoa > Mollusca > Bivalvia > Venerida > Veneridae > Ruditapes > Ruditapes philippinarum. The sequence goes on along the minus strand of NW_026864807.1, from coordinate 26,984 downwards.
GTTACCATAGAAAAGAAAAAGGTAAATATATCCTTAAAGTAAAGTTTTGTTTTACTATTTGCTAGATGTCATGCTATGCTCAGTATATACATGTAAGTGTAATCAAGCATACCAATTTTCATCTTATACTAAAACAAAACTTTAGTGGTAGCGTTGTTTGAAGTTTTATATCTCTCATTAGAAACATTAGCCTTTTGTGGTAAATGACTTCCCCTTTGGTCTAAATTTGCCAGATCAATATCAGTTTATTATTTGTAACAATCTGAGATAAACAAACACTCTTAACTTGTTTTCACTTGTTGCTAGTTTTCTCTCTCTCTCCTTTTCTCTTTATTTAAATTCTTTGAAAGATGTTTTAAAGCCCCTCTGATTTGTATTTTTTTAAAAAAAGAGCGCCATGATGACCTTGCATGGCTCATTCTGAGATATATTGCTAGAAAAGATTATAATTCTTCTATGTAGAAGTAAAGTCATTAATTCACACTGGATGTTCCATTTTTTCCCCAAGCTGAGTGCTGGGTAACTGCTAGGAAATGCTACATGCCAAATATATAAGGGCTTCATACAAGAAGACATAGTTTTACAGTCTGTGTAAATTAAGTGACACAGCCAATTTTAATCCAAGTGCTTGATTAAAATATAGATTTTGAAAAAGACCACAAGTAATGCTACAGGCTAAATATTAAATTGTAGTTTCAGAGGAGAAGGTTCTTAAAGATATGTTTACTCTGTAAACTATGTGACCCCAGACAGGGGCCATTAATGACCCCCAGGGGGATGACTTATGGAAAAATTTTAGAGGTACACTTGACAATGCTACAGTGCCACAGATATCATATCATTGTACTTAACACATTCAAAAAGACTCATATACATATTTTTCTTATATAACTACAATGTATTGGTAACCTGTGTAGGGGAACACAAGAAATGCTACAAGCCAAATATCTTTGCTCTGAGCATTGTTATCAAAAGACAAATGTTGTTTTTTTAAAGATTTCAATATAAAAGTCTATTTTCATCTCTTGTGACCTACTTAGACTGGAACCTGATTGACATAAATTTTGACTGACATAAATTTTATAAAGGGCAATATAAAAGAATCATTCAGTCAAAATTCACCAGGTGATTTAGGAGAAGTCAGACTGGCTAACTTAAGTATATCTTTAACATTCAAAGGAATTATAAACAACAATGAGTAACAAACAGCAGATACATTTGCCATCATAAAAGCTTAGGTGACTATAGGCACTCTGTGCTCTGGTAATCTCAAATGAGTCTTTAATTTCAGACCCAGCAAAAGTTCCTGATATATTTTGTACTTAATTTCCTGAACAAACTTGATAGACACTCAGTAAAAGGTGTTTCATACCAAATATCTAAGCTCTAGCTCTTTGGATTTTTTAAAAGAAGAGTTTGGTTGCTTTGGCAACCAAAAGTTCTGCATGGGATTTTATTCTTTGAACACCTTTGGTAGAGCTTTATGCAAGGTACACTCCTGCAATGGCTAAGTGGTTTAGGAGTAGAAGTTGTTTAAATAAATTTTTGACGCACGGACATTGTCCTCAGATGAGCTAATTAAAAATAAAAAAAGTTAGAGATAAAATATTTACTGCACATAGGCATTAATTTAAAGTATGTACGCTGGCGCCAACTTACAAACCGAGGTGAGTATGACAGCTCTACATATACTTTATATAGTCGAGCTAATAATAAAAATATTACTTACCTGGTCACTTAGTTAAGAGTCTTGCACTTTGCAGTAAAAAATTACAATGTTTTTTTTGTTGTTTTTATTTGTGGGGGGGGGGGGGGGGGTGAGTAACATGAGTAACAGTGACACTTAACTATCAAAGTTTATTAATTCAGAAAATGATTATCACTTATAAAGGTATATCCCAAAATATAATTCATTTAGTAGCTAAAATTTATCTTGTGATATTAAGTATATTTACAAATAATTCAAATAATTGCTAAGTTTCACAATTCACTTGGGCCGCAGTCCCAGAGAAAAAAACATCAATAAAAAGTGAGTGTATCTTCAGAAATTTGATCCTTCAACATTAGGGCCATTAGATAAGAACACAGAGGACCAATTAATGATGACAAGACTCTCAACTCAGTGAACGTGTTAATGGGAGATATACAGTTAATAGTGATTTACTAGCTGATATTAGCCCTTACTGAGATTCAGCAGGCTGGGAGGGTTTATGCGTAGGACTGTTTAATCTAGTGCTATGTATGAAGTTGTCATTCTCATTTTGTTTTCCCTTGTTGTTGATACCCACCAGCCCCCAAAACCCAACACACACACACAGTCACACACACACCCATTCTTTGAAATTTTTTAAAGACATTTTAAAGAAACGAATCTCCACAAATTTCTGTAAGAAAAAAATGCATATTTGTAATGTGACTGTATCACAGGTGTCTGTACAAATTTCAGATCCTGTAATGTTGCCCATTTCCTGATATCTCTACACTTAAGTTTATATTGTGTCTTTTCCAGACATTATAAAGTCTTAGTCCATAAATTTCATTGTGAAAAAAAAATCAATTTTGTAATTTGACTGATTCTTTTATAGGGAATAAGTTGAAATGAAACATTAACATTTATACTTAATCATTATTCTTAATTTGTTTAATTTGTTGCTGTTTTCAGTTTTTCTTTTTCTATTAAGATTCTCAGACATATGCCATGTTTGTGATCATTTTGCGGGTATGTATAAGTTTCTATAAGATGTTACAATTTGACAGGTTTGATAAAGATAAACTTATAATGTCTGAAACACTGATATTTATTAAATGAGCCACGTCACGACAAAACCAACATAGTTCGTTTGCGACCAGCATGGATCCAGACCAGCCTGCACATCCTCGCAGTCTGATCAGGATCCATGCTGTTCGCTATCAGTTTCTCTACTTGTAATAGGGTTGGTAAGCCAACACTGTTGGCAAGATGTTCGTTCAAACCTCATCCAAAGATTTTTGAAATTAAATTAAATTTCTCAACAAGAAAATATGTCTACAGAATTTCACTATGTCTATTTCCACCATTATCAAATCAATATATTAGTCATCAACAATTCTTCTCCATGATAAATATCAAATCATAACAAATAAATTCTTCAGATAGACTCCAGACAATTACAAATTACAAAATTTACGAAAAATGCTAAATTTCAAATATTTACAGGAACCTAGAAATGATTGCTCCTGTAAAACATGTTTCTATAAAATCTGCAACAGTGAAACATTACATCATCTGATATCATACTTGAATCAGTCCAGAAATCAATGGAAAATACTTCTTCACAGCTGAACATTATCTTTTCCTGTTACAAATAAAGATTGCGGCAATCAATAAGATATTGGGAAAAAAATAACAGCTCAACAATTCACTCTCAGTTGCTTTAGCAGATTGGAAAATATTTTCACAAAGTATGATACTGCTGTTGTTTTTGTTGGGTTATGTCTTTTATAAGAATAAAAATTTGAGATTTAACTAATAAACTTGATTTAGAGACAACAGGTTCATTCAAATAAGTTAAATTCTACAGAGTTTAAAGTGTGTAATTAGCTACCGTATACCTGATGAAATATTTTATGAAAATTTAATAAACAGTTAGAGCCCATTGTTTTCATAGCCTTATGATGGACCTTTCTTGCCTAATTCTTGAAACAAATTGTAACAAAGATTGCCTATGTAATTTAATGTACATGAATATTGTACATTAACAAAATAAAAATGTTCTGGAACAAAATAATCAACTGCTATAATTAATATTATTGGCGATGATTTCAGACACGTCCCAGTCGCATTTCTTTCATTCTAGGCATTCTGGAACCATTTTAATCACAATATAAACAATAATTTTACAATACACAGAGCGCAATTTATAGCTTTATACACTTTGAAATAGATAAATCATATATTTGTTCATAAAGATCTCTTACTGATTCCATTTTATATGTTACATGTTGGCTCCTACTTACAAGCTTATCTTGATTTGTACAAGTTCAGTCAAATCAGTAAATTATTACTTGGTACACTATCAAAACTGTTTAGACAGTCATGTTTTTATAGTCTCCTAATATTAGGTTCAATCATATCTGTTACAGGTTCAATCAAATATTTTACTGTTACAGCTTTAATCATATCTGTAACAGGTTCAATCAAATATTTTACTGTTACAGGTATAATCATATTTGTAACAGGTTTAATCATAGTGTTACAGGTTTAATCATATCTGTAACAGGTTCAATATCATATCTGTGACAGGTTCAATATCATATCTGTAACAGGTTCAATATCATATATGTGACAGGTTCAATATCATATCTGTGACAGGTTCAATATCATATCTGTAACAGGTTCAATATCATATCTGTGACAGGTTCAATATCAGATCTGTAACAGGTTCAATATCATATCTGTGACAGGTTCAATATCATATCTGTGACAGGTTCAATATCATAAAAAATTATCTTAACAGCTTCAATATCATATCTGTGACACTGGTTCAATATCATATCTTAACAGCTTCAATATTATATCTGTGACACTGGTTCAATATCATATCTTAACAGCTTCAATATTATATCTGTAGCAGGTTAAATATCAATTCTGCAAAAGGTTCACTATCATATCTGTGACAGGTTCAATATCATATCTGTGACAGGTTCAATATCATATCTGTGACAGGTTCAATATCATATCTGTGACAGGTTCAATATCATATCTGTGACAGGTTCAATATCATATCTGTGACAGGTTCAATATCGTATCTGTGACAGGTTCAATATCATATCTGTGACAGTTTCAATATCATATCTGTAACAGGTTCAATATCATATCTGTAACAGGTTCAATATCATATCTGTGACAGGTTCAATATCATATCTGTGACAGGTTCAATATCATATCTGTGACAGGTTCAATATCATATCTGTGACAGGTTCAATATCATAAAAAATTATCTTAACAGCTTCAATATCATATCTGTGACACTGGTTCAATATCATATCTTAACAGCTTCAATATTATATCTGTGACACTGGTTCAATATCATATCTTAACAGCTTCAATATTATATCTGTAGCAGGTTAAATATCAATTCTGCAAAAGGTTCAATATCATATATGTAACAGTTTCAATATCATATCTGTTACAGGGTCAATATCATATCTGTAACAGGTTCAATATCATATGTGTAACAGCTTCAATATCATATCTGTAGCAGGTTCAATATCATATGTGTAACAGCTTCAATATCATATCTGTTACAGGGTCAATATCATATCTGTAACAGGTTAAATAACATATCTGTAACAGGTTCATATCTGTAACAAGTTCAATATCATATATGCTTCAGTTTTACTCATATATGTTACAGGTTAGGTGATTTCTGTAACAGGTTCAATCATATCAGTCTCATCTGGTTCAATCAAATCTGTAACAGTTTTAATCATATTTATAACAGCTTCAATCATATCAGTCATAAATCTCTTCTGTTTCAAACATATATGTTTCATGCGAGTTGTTTCAAGCCAATCTGTCGAGTCACATCTGTTACAGGTTAAATCATATCTATTATAATATTAGCAATATTACAAACAGTTCTGAATTGGTTCTGACCCTTTGTCATCTTATAAATAACAAATACAAGGTACCAAAATGTCTGGCTGCTACAGAATTAATCATAGCTGACAGGATCAACCATATCTGCCCTACATGTCTATAATAGATCTACTACATCCCCTACATATTCAATCTTACCTAACAATTATCATCAGCAGCCCAACAAATTGTGCACCAGGGCTATTTATTATATAGATGATGGTCACCCTTCAGTAAAGATCAACATCTATGTAATATCAGTTTGTAAAATCTGTCGATCTTGAAGTCGAAATATGAGACTAGTTTCATCAGCAGCTTATAAACTTTTATCTCTTTCCTGATCTTTACTTCATCATATTTTATTCTTTGAATTCATCTTATTCTTCATTTCTTTTCCCTTTACTAAACCTGTTAAATCTCCCATAGTGTTCCATTACCTCTTTTAAAATTTTCTCAAAACAATTTTGAACAATGTTTTACCATTATAATCTTTAGTTATACCTGTAGGCTCATTTATAGTGATAAAAGTTTCCATTAAATCTCTTAGGTGTATAATGCAGAAAATATGATTATGAGAAAATTGCTTCATTTCCAGACATTATTTTGTCCTCCTCCTCAACTTAATATGGCAAAGTTTAACGCAATTTAATACAATAAAAGACAAGTCCCCAGGCACCAATAACTAATCAGGAAACCATATTGAATTGACTGTAACCTAGTTTAGAAAATATTAAAGCAATATATCAGATAATATACAAGGCTCCTGCCAGACAACTTGAATTATCATATTATACTAGTATGTAACATATTATAACTTTTTTACTGAAAATAATTTACGAAAGATCTTTTAGGCACACAGACATGGTTTCAGGTCATATTAATATACTTTATATACCAGACAGAGGACAAAATATCCACGCGCTTAAGCCCAAATCACATACACCATTGTCACATGATATTCATCCTCAATTACTGTTTCAATAACAATTTTGTAATGATTTATAAGTAATTATCAGTGACCTGAGTCATGATAGACTGTGAAGTTTAAGTCTACAAGACTTGTAACTTAACTGCTTGCCAGGACAATGTTGACAAAAAATATCATTTAAAATGGTGCTTAACAAACTGGCCTGAAAAAAGAGGAAACAATTTTTTTCAAATTAAATCATTAATCATCCTCTGAAATATTGTAAAATAAAAGAGTATGGCTGTGTCCAAACAAATGACTTGAGAGACACCTTAACATTTGTGGCTTATTATTGTTATGTCTATATACCATATGCGACATCATACTTTGTGACAAAATACTAAATGTGTGACACTATCCTCTATATCCTCCATGTATACACTACATTTAATGTGTGACACTATTCTATAAGCTTGACACAAATATTTCTGTGTGTGACACTATACTATATGTGTGACACTACGCTTTATGTGTAACTCTATTCTATGCCTAAAACTATATTTTATGTGTGACACTATATAATGTATGAGTAACACTATTCTATATGTGACACTATATATTATGCCAGACACATACTATACTGTATGTGTGGCACTATACTTTATGCATGAAATTATACTATATGAATGACACTTTACTGCATGCGTAACATTTATTATGACACTATACTGTATGCCACTCAGACACTATACTTAAATGTAACACTATACGTTATGTGGAAAACAATACTATATGTGTGATACTACACACAAAGTGACATACTATATGCTTTATACTATAACTATAAGTATAAATACCTAATAAAATCAGTAACAAAACAATACTAACATGAACAGATGATGTCACTGTTGTACCTCACCTTCACAAATAAATAATTACCAATTATCTTTATATGTTCAAAAACAAAATATAAAAACTTCTCCAAGTATTACTTTTTTGCCCATTTTAATGTTAGCAAAATCAAATCTATTAACAGTATATATATTTTATGATAACAAAGGTTGTAGTTTAAAAAATATAACAATATTTAAATAAATTCCAGTATCAAAATGGGGACAATTTTTGAAATACAGAAGCTAGACTTATAAATCTTATCAGATATGATGTAGGTGTTGATAACATACATATTTTTGATCTTTGAATTAAATCCCTGAAGAAATATTTTTTTTAAAAGTTGCAGAAAAGTAAGGAAAATTTTAAGGTTAAGGGGAAGATAATTCTGGAAATATTGTCACTAGAGTTATAAACCTTGTTACATTATTTTTATTATATGGGAGTTGATATTAAATTTGTATTTAAAGTTTGAAATAAATTTAAGAAATTATGAAGTTTGAAAAAAAAGATTTAACACTTTAAGGAAAATTCTAACTCCAAGGGGAGATAATTATAAAACTATTGCTTCTAGAGTGATGAACCTTGTCACATATGATGTGGGTATATATATTTGAAGTTGATATCTTAAGAAATGAAGAAGTCCTAGTAAAAAAAAAATTTTAATGCACAAAAACTTTAATCTGAAATCTGGATGTGGACACTGATGCCAGAGTGAGTAGGACAGATTTCCATATACTTTGTATAATAAGCCAAGCTAACAATAAAATAAAATGATAACAGTACAAGAAAAGGTGTTGGCACTTTAATGATAATTATTGTCCCAACAACATTTTCTCACACAATTATTTCCAGGATAAGAACGTTCAGTCATGCTTTAAAATTTAACCCTGGTAAGGAATTTTCAAAAAAGTCAAAATTTCAAAAAATTTATTCAGTTTAGAATATTTTAAATTTAAAGATAAATATAGCATATATATTTTTAATGCCTCCCAAAATTCATCAAACAGTTAAAACCATTCATTTCTACTTATCACTACCAAACATGTCAAATTTTATTTCTCATAAATGAACAAAATAACAACAATATGTTAGAAACAAAAGTAATATTTTTAAAAGATACATTTTCTAACATTACATCAATATCATAAATAAGAAACAAAATCAACTATTACCTGTATATAATATTTCCTATATAAGGTATATGCTCAAATCTCAGGTGAAGAGTTAATTTTCTTTATACTGCTCAATTATGCCAAGAGTCCAATTAACCTTAATGAGTGTTCAACACAAGTGTGACAACACCCACTCAGAAAAATACCAATATACTATAAGGTAATATGGTGTGGAATTCCGATGCTGAATGTGTCTACATGAGATCAATGACTCATTCCTCAGAAAATCCAATATCATTATCAGTTAAACCCTAACCCAGTCAGGCATAAACCACTGTGCATGTCAACAACATAATAACACAGGACACTCACTGATATACAGGCAGTCTTTTCCCTTAATGTCAATAAACACACAGCTTTAAAAGGACAAGTATCCCAGATAAAACAATATGCTTGGAAATTGACAGAGATATTTTTTTTTGCAATATTAAATCATTGATACTCATGTTACAGAACTGAAATATGGCTTTTAATAGTGAATGTAATGGGAAATTGTCCGGTTTTAATGAGACCATTAAAGCTACACTGCCATACTAGAGAGTGATTTTTATCAGAATAATTTCTACATGAAATAATATAAAAGATACGGGAAGACTAAAAATCATCAGTTTCTTTACATATCAAACAGTTAAAAGACAGAAACCCAGTGATTTTTTTACATAATATCCAGTATCCAAGCACTCAGCTTCCTTCTAGAGCACATATTGTTTTACAGCTACTGAAATTCAGATGATTCAAGTATAGATTTTTACAAACCATGCAAAAACCAATCCTCAACTTCCACCTTTATACTTTAAAAGTGTTTTTGTATAATTTGACAAATTCATTGAAGCAAGTGAATAATTTATAAGAGAATATGTTTAAATGACTTAATTTCTATATATTGTCTATTTCATGAAAAACAACAACATGATTTTTATGGTGTACTGGTTTGGAATCAGTTTAAAGACAAGGCCAGTTTCCACGAAAAACAAGTTCCAGACAAGACCAGTTTCTGAACAAGACCAGTTTCCAGACAATAACAGACAAGACCACTTCCCACATAAAACAACTTCCTGACAAGACCAGTTTCCAGACAAGACCAGTTAGCACATAAAACAACTTCCTTCTGAACAAGATAAGCTTCCAGGCAAGAACAGTTTCCAGACAAGAACAGTTTCTAGACAAGAACAGTATCCAGACAAAACAACTTCTGGCAAGACCAGCTTCCAGACAAGACCAATTTTCAGACAAGACTAGTTTCTGGCAAAGCAAGTTTCCAGACAAGACTAGTTTCCACACAAAACAACTTCTAGACAAGACCAGTTTCCAGACAAGACCAATTTCCAGACAAGACTAGTTTCTGGCAAGACCAGTTTCCAGACAAGACCAATTTCCAGACAAGACTAGTTTCTTGCAAGGCCAGTTTACAAACAAGACCAATTTCCAGACAAGACTAGTTTCTGGCAAGGCCAGTTTACAGACAAGACCAGTTTCCTTAACAAAACCAATTTCCAGACAAGACATCTACCAGACAAGACCGGTTTCCAGAAAAGACTAGATTATGGCTTTAATACTAATCTTGAAGCTCTTTCCTCAGGAAGGCTGGTTTTATTAATTTGAAAAGTCAACATTTTTCCATGTTTATACATCATTAAATCATAAAAATATGTTCCACGTGTTTTGAAAACAAATTTTCATCTTTTGGGGGTAGCAGTTTTCTCTGTACTTGTACAATAATTATTTATTTTGGGACATTAATAAGAATAACAAGCTGCTTTTAATAAACTTATTTCACAACCAAATCTGTATGAATCAATATTTCCAATTTTTGCTCTGGATAAATATAATGTTTAAAGCTGCTATAGAAAGGACATATAGTTGATGGCTGACTCCAACCATAATTATTGCTGCTAGGGGTACACATCAACAACACAGTGTATTATCTTTGGTCTACATCATTTAGCTACAAATCATGTATCTACAATTTACTTTATAAATCAGGCACTGATGATGTGCAGTTACAACTTAATTCCTTGTAAATCAAGTAACAATCTCCCAAATTGTCACTGACCTAACCCGTCTCCCACTGTGGATGTCAGAATCTGGATTAATTGTTGCACATGTGGAGACAACACTCGGATGGCCTACAGCGTCTTATATAGGCAGATACCTAATCTGTATTTGACATATTAAAGCCAAGTAAGCTTGGAATTCTGGTGATGTTGATTTGTCTTACTAGCGCAAAATAGCGCAATAGAAATAAACAAGATTACATTCTAATAGCCCAAATCACAATAGAAGATGATAATGCTTCCGTTTCATGAAAAAATCAGCATCAATTTGTAGACGTTACAGATAACAAGAGGGCCATGATGGCCCTGAGGTTGCTCACCTGTATATAGGCCCCCTGAGCGGGGCCAGTTTAAACCCCAGGGCTTTTATTTGAACAAACTTGGAAGACACCCATAAGAAGTTAAGTTTTTACTACACACACATAATGAAAAACAATGATCTGCCCCCTCCCCCACCCCCAGCAGGGCCAATTTTAACCCAAGGGCTTTTATTTGAACAAACTTGGTAGACACCCATAAGAAAATGTTTCATGCTAAACATCTAAGCTGTAGCTCATTCACATATAGTTAAAAACATTTTTTAAGTTTTTACTATTCACATTTGACCCCAGGGCTTTTATTTGAACAAACTTTGTAGACACTTACTAGAACATGTTTCATGCTTAATATCTAAACTCTAGCTATTTGGGTTTTTTCAAAGAAGATTTTTAAATTTTTGCTATACACATATAATGAAAATCAATGACCCCCGGGGCAGGGCCAATTTTGACCCCAGGGCTTTTATCTGAACAAACTTTGTAGACACTCACTAGAAGATGTTTCATGCTTAATATATTAACTCTAGCTATTTAGGTTTTTTCAAAGAAGATTTTTTAAGTTTTTGCTATACACATATATAAGTATAAATCAATGACCCCCGGGGCGGGGCAAATTTTGACCCCAGGGCTTTTATTTGAACAAACTTGGTAGACACCCATTAGAACATGTTTCATGCTAAATATCTTAGCTCTAGCTCTTTGAGTTCTTTAAAAGAAGATTTTTAAGTTTTTAATATATGCATATAGGGAAAATCAATGACCCCCAGGGGAGGGGCCAATTTTGACCCCAGGGCTTTTATTTGAACAAATTTGGTAGACACCCATAAGATGATGTTTCATGCTAAATATCTTAGCTCTTTTGGTTCTTTAAAAGAAGATTTTTTAAGTTTTTACTATATGCATATAGGAAAAATCAATGACCCCCTGCGGCGGGGCCAATTTTGACCCCAGGACTTTTATTTGAACAAACTTTGTAGACACTCACTAGAAGATGTTTCATGCCAAATATCTAAGCTCTAGCTCTTTGGGTTTTTTAAAAGAAGATATTTAAAGTTTTTTCTTTCGGTTGCCATGGCAACAAGAGTTCTGCATGGAATAAAAATTCTTTGAACAATTTTTAAAGGTGACCACCAAAGGAACATTCCTGTGAAGTTTGGATGAAATTGGCTCAGTGGTTTATGAGGAGATGTCATTTAAAGTAAAAGCGATCACAAAAGCTCACCCTGCTCACTTTGTGACAGGTGAGCTAAAAATTATAAACACTGGCAAATATTTGTGTTGTGAAGAAAGGTTTTCCCGCAATTTTTCAGTCTTTGAGAATTTAGAAGTGCTAAATCTAAATAAAATTATTCTGCATTGGTTAATACATTCAAGAATTCAGACACTTTTTCTTTTTTATATGATTTTTTAAAAATTGTTTCTAAGCAGCCATCATAGGCAATATGCATGAACATGAAGAGATTCAAAGACAGAGAAAAGTAGTAGATTATAGTACAGCCTATTTATAAAATAATGAGCTGCGTCATGACAAAACCAACATAGTGTGTTTGCGACCAGCATGGATCCAGACCAGCCTGCGCATCCGCGCAGTCTGATCAGGACCCATGCTGTTCGCTATCAGTTTGTCTACTTGCTATAGGGTTTGTAAGTGAACAGCATGGATCCTGATCAGACTGCACAGATGCGCAGGCTGGTCTGGATCCATGCTGGTCGCAAACGCACTATGTTGGTTTTGTCATTACGCGGCTCTAATACCTGTGAAAATTATTTTATCAACACCTTATTAAATGCCATGAAGCTGGTACTCCAAGTGGGAGTTTAAAAATTTTCTGACCTTATTAAACCCTCACATATTCATAACTAATATCTCCCAGAAGTACATGTAATAAGTTAGGTTTCAGAAATGGCATGAGCTCACGTGTTTCCATCGTTTATGTCATCAATGAAGGATTATATGTTTTTAAAAATTATTAATCAGAAAAACCTAAAATTTTGTCTGAAAACTGGTTTCAGTACTGTTGTAAGAATAATCCTAGTGTGGATATGTTGTTCAGATGGTAATAAACTTAATATTCATTTCAGAAATATATCTCAAGTATTTTCATTTAAAACTAGATCATCTGATATGTAAAGCTTACTCTTCAAAATAAAATCATGTCCAGTGGATTTTTTCAGTATATAATTATGTACTGTCATATTTATAAATTTAAGACTATCATATGTAACATCCAAACATATATTGTGTTGTATTTTAAAAAAAATCTAGATAATACAGGGCCCTCATTTTGCAATTTTTGGGACCAAAATTTGGCCCAATATTTCACTCCTTAAATAGTATATATTTTCCCCTTATTTTCGAAAAAAAATCATCGAAGTTGTTTTTTCTCTCTCCCTTTTTTAAAGTTTACATTTTATAACATAAGACCCTTAACAACATCATAATTCATGAAATTTGATCTTTGCCAAAGAGAATATGTTAATATACTTCACATTATGAGTATTTTTGTTGACAGGCAAAATTAATGTTTTCTTAAAAGCAACAAGAAATTCCCCTCCCTAAGAGCCCTGATCATGTCCCCTAAAAGGTATTTAGAGCCCTGTACTAGACTTTAAACACGCAATGACAATGGGCGGTTATTTGTATTAACTGTTCAAAGGTTCAAGAAAAAATTAATTCATTGGTTTACATTAGCTGTATTGTTGACAAGTTGTTGCACTATCAAAATTAAAATGTGAACAAAGAATAACTGTCACAAATTCTTACTAGCTTAAGTAAGGTTTTTGTATGTTCGTTTAAAAATATTTATCAATTGCCGTTTCCCATGATTTGAAAAAAATGATTTTCTCTCAACTGAAACTGAGCCTAAACTGTCCACTGTATATACCTGTATTTCAAGGAGACATGACTTTTAGTGACCAGCAGTATTTGACTAGAATATGAACCTGGACTGGTTACAGTCTGTCTACATAGAAACCTGGACTGGTTACAGTCTGTCTATATAGATCAAAGTGTTTGTACAGGTTCATTTACAACTACAACTTAAAACTTACTTTTCCACCAGTAATTCCCCTTCTTCCATCTGGTATAACATTTTCTCATGCTGCTTTTCTTCCTCCTGTAATTACAATCATTGTATATTCATCATAAACTCACTCAATAATCACCATTATATCATCATAAACTCCCTCAATAATCACCATTATATCATCATAAACTCACTCAATAATTACCATTATATCATCATAAACTCCCTCAATAATCACCATTATATCATCATAAACTCCCTCAATAATCACCATTATATCATCATAAACTCCCTCAATAATCACCATTATATCATCATAAACTCCCTCAATAATCACCATTATATCATCATAAACTCCCTCAATAATCACCATTATATCATCATGAACTCCCCCAAGAATCACCATTATATCATCATGAACTCCCTCAATAATCACCATTATATCATCATGAACTCCCTCAATAATCACCATTATATCATCATGAACTCCCTCAATAATCACCATTGTAACATTATAAACTCCCTCAATAATCACCATTGTATCATCATAAACTCCCTCAATAATCACCATTGTATCATCATAAACTCGCTCAATAATCACCATTGTATCATCATAAACTCCCTCAATAATCACCATTATATCATCATAAACTCCCTCTACAATCACTACCATTATATCATCATAAACTCCCTCTACAATCACTATCATATCACCATAAACTCCCTCAATAATCACCATTACATCATCATAAACTCCCTCAATAATCACCATTATATCATCATAAACTCCCTCTACAATCACTATCATATCACCATAAACTCCCTCAATAATCACCATCATATCATCATAAACTCCCTCAATAATCACCATTATATCATCATAAACTCCCTCAATAATCACCATTATATCATCATAAACTCCCTCAATAATCACCATTATATCATTATAAAATCACTAAAAAAATCAACATAATACCATCATAAATTCACTCAAATAATCTCCATGATATAATCATAAATTCAATAAGAAGAACTGTCGGATGACAGTATTGGCTTGACTATTCAAAAATTGTCACAAGGGTCTTTTATTGAGTATAATAATGCTAATTACCTATGAATACATCAAATTGACCAAAAATGTACAAAGGCTTGTAATTTTGATGTTTTATCAAGTAAATCACTGCTTTATTATAATGAATGCATAAAAATGTCCCAAAAAAGGCACAAACTCTTCAGTAGTTATGGAGATAACAGCTTTCAAGCAAAACTTTACCATGAATTTCTAAGTTGAAAAAGGGGAGAAAAATCAGCCTAAATGCAAGATAGAATTATGGATCTTGGTCAGTGACCTACAATTATGATTCTAAATGCATACGTGAAGTTTTAAATAAATATCTTTAATAGTTATTGAGATATGTAAAACTTGCATGTAAACATTAACCAAGAAACTAAGAAGAAAAGGGGAGATGAATCAGCCTAAATGTGAGTAGAGTTATGGAACTTGGTCAGTGACATACAATTATGACTCTCCAATTATGACCCTAAGTACATGTGTAAAGTTTCAAGTATTAATATCTTTTAAGACCTTTAACCTGTAACCAAAATTTCTAAGTTAAAAAGGGGCATAATTTTGTCAATATTGTAGGCAGAGTTATCCAACTTGTCAATCTGATGAACATTGTTACTATTAATAAGTATTGTAAATTTCAATTGAATATCTCAAGCAATAATTGAGATATTTGACTTTACAAAAAACTTTAACCAAAATTTCTAAGTTAAAAAGGGGCATAATTCTGTCAATATTGTAGGCAGAGTTATCCAACTTGTCAATCAGATGAACATTGTTACTATAAATAAGTATTGTAAGTTTCAATTGAATATCTCAAGCAATAATTGAGATATTTGAATTTACAAAAAACTTTAACCAACGCAGACGCCGGGGCGACTACAATAGCTCTCATATTCTTCGAATAGTCGAGCTAAAAATCACCATGAATTTGTGTGTACAATTTTTGTTTTTCCAAAATATCTTTATTTAGCAAAATGATTTAAAACTAAAAAGCGTCTAAAAGTTTTAAACCCTAACAGACTAAGAATTGCACTTAGTATTGATTTTCAATTCAATTTAGAGTAATTTATCATTAATTTTGAGTACTGGGAAATGATTTTTGAAGTGATGGTTCTTGACCTTTTTAAGTTTTGTCTGTACTGTTGCCTTAAATCAAAAGTTCAGTTACACTGTTGACTCCCGAAAATGAATGCGACTTACTCCCTGTTAGTATGCCACTTATCATTGTCTTATTTTGCCTGTGTAGTCCAAAACATTAGACATACTGTATATGCTTATCATAAATTATATGTTGAACAAGCTTATTAATTATTTGCATTGCCCAGAGGTAAAAAATTATCACAAAGCGACAAGTCTTTAGGACTATAAGTGATGCCGATCCAAGTGCATACATGTATGTTTGTATAATGTGCTGCATTAAACTTGGTGTTTTCTACATTTTCCAGGGACTTTCTTTTCCTTCTGATCAACTGCTCTTCTCCTTTTCTATCAGATGTTTTTTTTATTGGATCAAATCTGTAATATCTACCGAAATGTTTCGATTTGTTAACCAAAACAGTCTGTACCCCATTATTACACGCTTTGCTAACTTTGTATGTACATCAGACTGTTTATCATTAATCTATCAGGAAAACCAAGTTAGACTTTTTATTTTTTTTAAATAAAATCGGTAAAACTGAATGCGACCCTGCAGTATTTTTTTCCTCTGTACCGAAATATACCTGTGTACCAGTAAACTGTCCCAACCCCAGTTGATGAAAGCAAGATTTTCAAATTTCATGTTTCATGTTAAGCTTTTGAACCTCACTAGAGTACCTTTAATAATAATGATATGAGCTGCTCCATGACAAAACCAACATAATGGGTTTGCGGCCAGCATGGATCAAGACCAGCCTGCGCATCCGCCCAGTCTGATCAAAATCCATGCTGTTCACTTACAAACCCTGTAACAAGTAGAAAAATTGATAGCGAACAGCATGGATCCTGATCAGATTATTTTGGTTTTGTCATGACGTGGCTCATATATGCTGCATTTAATATTTATCGAGTTTGTCACAGTGTAACTCTCATTTTATTTAGATGAAATGTCACACTTTTAAAAGCAGCTTTTAGACTAACATTTAGACCTACATTTAGAGTTACAAAGTACAGAAATGCTAACATAGCTACTGAACTTACAAATGAAAACATTATTAACAAGCAAGCTTTACACTTCAAAGTCATTTATTTTCAGATAACCAACATAACAACATGTTTACCTGTTCAAACTTTTCCCACAATGCAGAGACATATGCTTCTCTCCCTTTAAAACCTCTCCAAAATCTTTGTATAGTAATAGCTGCTTGTGATGCTTTACTGAGTTGTCTCCCTTCATGCTGAAATAACAGAAAGTGTTTCCTTTGTTGACAAGTATTTTGCCATGTGTTAAAAACTTACTTTGAGTCATTCTGCACCCATTAATAATATTAAATCCATTAAATGATAAACTAAAATTAGAATATCATTATATGTCATTTGCTTTAATTTCATTCAAAGAATTCTTGATGAATTTCCTTTTTTTTCCAATTGAAAGGAACTCTTTAAAGCATTTATATATTAAATGTTAGGGTTGAACAACAAGTATAACAAAAAATATGATTTGAAGAGGATTTCAATTAGTCTCTGCAAATACTACAGGTGTGAAAATCTGGCCTCAATTTTCATAATTATCTAGTAAAATTAAATGAAATTTAAAAAAGAAAAAGAATTAAGCAATCATCGAATTTAGCACTGGCCCGGTGGCCCATGACCAGAAAAAATTAGTTGGGGCCAGTGAAAATTTTAAGAAAATTTTGTTAAATATATAGTAGAATAAATTCTAGACTGGAATTCGGGCCATTAAATTCAAAATCTTAAATTCAATGACTGATAAGGTCACATTATGTTGTTTATTTATACTTATATTTGTACAGTAATGTTAATAAATTATCATTCTAAAGTCCAGTAATGTTTACCTCATGACCAGGAAACACTTTTGCAGCAGCTGTAGGATTCACACTCTGAAATGTAAAAAAACAAACTTCATAACCAATTAAATACGTCACTTTTTCCATAATTATACTTCAGATATTTATCTTTTCGAAAACCTAGCTAAACAATGTTTTCCAATATGTTACAGATTTAGCTCCAATGAAGTACACAGTTTTGTGTGATATTTCTATATATTAGTTTTTCTTTACCGTTTAAGTTGGAAAACTTAAAAAATTATCAATTTTCCCTTTCTATCTATCTGAAATTTCACAAAAATTTGTTAATAATGAAAATCTATAAATTTAAAACATGCTTAGTGGCACCTGCCATAATAAATGCTTAAACATGTGTATTTACCTAAACTTTTTTGCATGGAATTATTTGTACAATAATATTTTATCTTTTTTTAAATAATTATTTTATTTCATTTTAATCTAGAAAGGCCAAAAATATATCACTTTTACAAATATACTTAATCACTTTCACAAGCCATCAAGCCGTTTAGGTGAATTCCCCAGAGGTAACCTCTGGAATGAGTACAGAAAACATGTAGTGTTTAGCTAGGTTTTTGAATTTATGAATTTGTATGTTTTTCTTTTCAACATGGGTCCTATTAAATACACTGATCTGTCTCTAAAAATTCTCAGTGACAAAGAATTTATATGGCAGATGTCATGTTTTGCAATTCAAAACTGTTGAACCAATGAGCATATTATGATACTTCTAGACCCAAATTTTGAACAAGAGCTTTCAGAAGGACAGCAACACTCAACTATTCTCAGTGCTTGATAGTAAAAGAGCCTTGATAGTGTAAAATTTTCTGAGTTAATAATAAAAGGAAAAGTTTTTCTTTAAATCCATGTTACAGTTAAAGGCCTTGGAGAGAGTCCTTAGTTACGCTCTCAAAGAAGAGTATAAAATTTCAACTTGTTTCAATAGAGTATGAAAATATCTGAGGTTGTATACAAACCTAAATATAAATTCTAAGTTGAAAAAGGGGCATAATTCTGTTAAAATGCTTGATACAGTTACCTCCTCCTGTCTACAGGTTGGGGTAATGATGGTGAACAAGTGTGCAAAGTTTCAAAGCCATATGTCAATGGACTTTGATAATATTTGAGGTATTACAAAAACTTTAAAATAAGTGGTTACGCCGACACTGACGCTCGGGTGACTACAATAGCTCTACTTATTCTTATCGAATAGTCGAGCTAAAAATAATTAGTGCCTGCAGGACAGGTGGCTTGGTCTTATTCTAACACATTGAATTTGACTATACCTCCAAAAAGTGTCTGTTTCTATCAAATCTTTCTTGTCTTATCTGATCAAAGTCAAGGTCCTTAAGACTTGTATCTACCTCTGTGTTGAGCCTTGGAAAATCTTCTGCCATAATCATGCCCTGTTATCAAGACATCAAAGCAAAAAAATTATAAATTTGTCTTCTTATTAAATTTTGATTCACCTTAAACAAAAACTTGAATGAATTAATGTTTCAGTGCTTTAAATTGTCCACACAAATGTGAATAAAACAGTTCTTAAGCATCTTTATTACTGTCTGTCATGAATTCGGGTGCTACCTTGAACGGAGCTAGATGTGTAGGCCCTACATGTACCTCAGCTTTTGAAATTTTATGGTATGTCTGAACAATCACTCAATCTTATTAAAAGTTATCTGTCTAATAGGCAACAATGTGTTAAGATAGGAAATATATGTAGTGATTATCAAAACATAATTAAAGGCGTCCCACAAGGCTCAATACTTGGACCGATTTTGTTTAATATTTTTATAAACAACATTTTCTTTTTCATAAATAAAAGTCAACTGTATAATTATGCGGATGATAACACTCTTTCTTACTCAAGCACTTGTAAAACAGACTTGGTTAGCACTTTAGAAAAAGATAGTTTAACTTTGATAGACTGGTTCTCAAAAAATCAAATGAAGGCTAACCCTGAGAAGTTCCAGGCAATAGCTCTTGGGAAGAAAACCCACCAGCAGAAAATTAATTTTAAATTCAAAAATATAGAAATATCATGTGACGATGAAGTAAAGCTGCTTGGTGTAAACTTAGATTTTATGTTAAATTTTAATTCACATGTGTCAAATATATGTAGGAAAGCCTCTAAACAACTGAATGTACTAAAGAGAATTGGTAAACATCTTATAATAGGTTAAGCAGACTCACAATATACTACTCTTTTGTCATGTCAAACTTTAATTATTGTCCTCTTACTTGGCATTTTACCAATGAATCAAACACTAGGAAAAATAGAAAAAAATTCAGGAAAGAGCTTTGAGATTTATTTATGATGATTTTAACAGTAACTATGATCAACTACTTGAGAAGTCTGACCTTATTTCTTTGAAAGTTAGGAGATTAAGAGCAATTGCTTTAGAAACATACAAAATTCTAAATGATATGTCTCCTGTTTATTTAAATGATTTACAACATCTTAAACATTCGAAATATAATTTTAGACACACCAATATTGTTGAGGTACCTTTACCAAGAACTGACAGATATGGTAAGAAATCTTTCCGGTATGCCGCTGCCAAACTTTGGAATCAACTTCCAGATAATTTTAGACAAACTTCATCTTTTAACCATTTTAGATCATTGATAAATACTTGGCAAGGGGAGAACTGCTCCTGTACTTCATGTAATACCACATAACCCATGTACATCATCAAAAAGAAAAAAAACCAAAATGTTGGCAGCGACATGCTGGATGTTTCAATTTTTTAGTTACTTTTGCTTTGCATTTGTTTTATAACTGTGCTTGATATGAGCTGCTTTTGTGTGCTTTTAATGTGATAGATTTATTTCTATTTTTAAGTGCTATGCTTTTGTGTGCTTTTATTGTAATAGATTTATTTCTATTTTTATGTGCTATGTATCATCTTTTATATACAGGTATAACTTGAATGTTTGTGTGTATGTTAATGTCAGGATTGATGTTCATTATGCATATTTTAACCTTGTCTTTCTATTGCTTAGTCCTAACATGTTTTATTTATTTATATATAATTTGCTCTTTTTATAAGTTGGTTTGTCAATGCATTTTATTGTGTGTATGCATGCCTGATGTTCCTCTGCTTAAATGTTTATGTGTCTTATATAAGCTGTGATGTGTGATCTTAACTTTTAGTATGTATATTAATGGTTTTTTTTATTATTAGATCTAATATGTATTACCTCTTACTTTTGTATGCTATTGATGAATGCTAGTACAGTGCTGTTTGTATACTCTATTTGTTAATGCAATGCTATTTGTCTAATTTTATCATAACCATTTTGTCATTTATCATATCTTAAACATGTGTTTTATATTATTGTAGTCGGTGTAAAAAGCTCATCAGAGCTTATGTTTATTGTTGATGTATCCGACTTATAAATTAAATAAAATTTACTTGACTTGACTTGAGCTAAAATAAACTTACCCGAATACTACAACACTCCTTAAAAAACATTTAACATAATTAACGAAAGAAATCATTTTATTCATTAGCGGTTTAAAGGAATAATTGAAAAGTTATGATCTAATTTGATAAGTCAATAGAATAATTTATTCATATATTTAAACGTAAGTTGTAATACAATTCATGAGTAACAGTTTATTTACAATTGTGATTTCCACGATTTTGAAATAAAATGCGGTATCTAAGGTCGGATGACACTAATTTATACCTGGACATTTAGAACACCACTATATAAATCTTTGAAAGAAACTGAATAATCACTTATTTTGGGTCTTTACTTATTTCACAGTTCAATGTGACTGGTGTTACATTGGTCAAAATCGACATATTTTAGTCATACACCTAAACAACACTGTTTTTAAAAATATGTAGATATTTATGCAAAATAAAACAACATTTTACTAATTGCTGAAAAAAGCCACAACAGTCGATTAAAATGTGAGCGTCATTACTTTGTAAATGTTTTTGCTTGTTGAAAATATATTTATAATTGAGCAATATACTATTTAGTAGTTTAACAGAAACATTAAAAAATACTAGAGTCTCACGCCATTTATCGTGATTTAAATGATGATATGTACTGTTTTCAAAATGACAGACAGGGCTATGTTCTACGTCTGGTCCATTAAATCTTATTTTGATTGAAGATGTTTTTTTTTTTGTTTCCTTGTGCCATACACATTAAGAACCGTGAACTAAGTCTGAGTTTTATAGCGGAGATCCATGTTATAACAATACAAGGTTTAACGATCCTGCATTGATTTAATGTCATTTATGACTTAATTTTTAGTATTTATGAAATTATGCCTTTAAAAATACAAAACATCAGGGAATCTAGTAGTCTATTTTAAATCATAACAGTTAAATCTAGATCTGCTAAATCTTTAATAATATACTTGTTCCCCATAGTCTATCAATAAAATAAATGACAATGATATTTCTGTTTAAACGTTTAGAATTTTCATTTACGTTAAAAACAGCAGTGACTTATCATGTCCCACAATTCAGTAAATGTTGGTATTACATGAATTTCATAGTGATAGCAAAATATTGGCATGATGATAATAAAAATGTGAAGAAATTTAACGGATTACATTTTATGGTACGACATTTTTATATATGTCTTTACTAAGGTATTCTAGGACAAAACAACTCTCGTGACCAAACCAATTAGCATGTAGAATTATTCAATTATGATCTTGACATGCAAATGACCTTAACTGCCAAGGTCAAATTGTAAAAATTTGCTTAAATTGGTCATAATGTTTATACACTGTCATTTAATCCATACTTGGACAAATAAACACTAAGAACATACTGTAGTCAATAAACAAGTGTTTTACAAACTGATTTGTTAATCACATTTCTGTATTGTCAAGCAAATTGTCTAAGGCAATACCCAGCACTACGTTTTCGTTCTTTGACCATTATTGAATATGATCTTGTATCATAGTTTGGGGACCTTTCTGTTGAAAATGTGTCAGAGTTAAATCGTATACATATACATGCACAGTGCGGTAACTGGAGTGCAGGTATCAGTTACCCGCACTCCAGATCATGCCCATTGATTGGTTCATTTTTGCTGGGGTTTACATATTGTGACGGCAGAGAAAGGGAAAGCGACAGAAATGTCATATTCAGATGTTCGTTCATTGGTTCATTTTTGCCGGAGTTTCATATTGTGACAACAGGGAGCGTGTTTTTATGTTTGACTATGATACAAAAGAGAAAGAACACCAAAACACTCGGCAATCTGATTAATACTCGGGGGCTACGCCCCCTCGTACAAATCAGATAGCCTTGTGTTTCGGTGCTCTTTCTATTACATAACCTACTTATGGATAAAGGATAACCTTTGAAATGTTCAAGTGACATACATGTCAATAATATACAATTGTATGTGTAAAAATTTATGTCCTTGTTTAGCAATAGATCAACCAGTCACAGTCATTATGTCTAAGGTGATAATAATATGTTCCCTTCACATCGAAAAATACAAGAGGCTTTCAATTTATTACATGAATCAGTTTTAAAACCTGCCTAATTATTTACTTGCATGTGTTTTATTGCAACAGATTCTAACCTGGAGCCAAAGCAATAGTAAATCAGTCAACACCTTTTTGGCCAGCTTTCTAAAGTATGACTGCTCAAGTTTGCTGCATTCGTCTTTAATAGCCATTTTTAAGACCGGACATAGTATAAATCTTACGTTTCTGTAGTCAACGTTTCAGTATACGCCAGATATCAAAGTCCATGGGAGCTTCATATGTGATTTTTGGCATCCTTTTTGCAGGTTATGTCATTGACATAGTCGCGGAACATCTTATTTGAAAAATGGCTTTAAACTTTTTCTATGTAATATTTTGCACTGATCTTACCCCTTTATAGATGTCTTGCCGTAATAACTAACTCCAACCAGGTGCAAATGCATCTCGTTTTACAAACTTCAGATTTTGGTCTGTCTCTTTATTTCGAACGGAGCAAATACGACACCAGCCGTAACTGTCGCCCATATAAAACAAAGCCTCATCTGTGGTGACAATGTTTTTTTCCATTTTCCACAGTTAAAGCAGCGCCAGATTAATGCTTATTTTCATGAAAATTTTGAAAATGAAATTAAATGTATAATATTGTATAGTAACCAAAAGGAAGCAATTTACACATTATCAGTAACACTTACAACCCATGTTTATTACAAAAAGAGGTCAAAATATGCAAAAATACTCTTACTGCGTTAGTAACGCAGTAGAAATTTAGTTAATGAAAAAATCACCATTATTAATCGCTCATTACATGTAAATTATTACTTTAATATTGAATCTTTCTACTTTTTTTAAAAAATTTAGAAAATCTGTTTGAAATTTTTTGCCCTCTGGGGGCTATAGAGCATGATCGAGCAGTGTTTTTATGGATACTAAGTCTATAAAGGTTTTTTTTCCTGAGTTTTGTTTTTAAAATGTTGCTATTATACTTGTTGAAGTGCTTGAGACATTCCCTACTTGGGTGCCCTTTTTTTTTTTTGGGAGTATTACCCGTAGAGTCGGAATAGTGTTTTTGTTTGCGACGTTTGGTAAAAGAAAAAATTCTACCGTTTTTTGCGTTGTTATTTCGAAAAGACTTTTTCCATGTGAATGCGATCCAAGAAGAAAAAACACTTTTTTCTCATTGTTTTTTCCCCTTGTTTCCAAAGTTTTGTGACAGTTTTTTCTTCAAAAGTCTTAAAATAATGCCCCCAACTAAATCATTTATTTTTGGTCTAATCATATTGAATTTTCAATTCACATGAGAACGGTAATGGTATATATATGATACACTACTTTACATGAATTAGTCGCTTTGCACGAGTTTTTGTAAGCTATAAGACCTTATAACGTGTTTTGATCGTGTTTTATAATAAATTACACACCTCTCGTACATGTAATATCATTGTATGCACCTAGGTCATATTTCATTGTACGGAATACCGTTAGAGCCATCGTGGATTTACGTTAAAATACAGAGGGCGACAATGCGAGAGTGCGGCAGTGCGATGACGACAATACGACAGTGCGATGACGACCGACAATGCGACAGTGCGATGTCGACAGTGCGACAGTGCGATGGCGACAGTTCGATAATGCGACAATGCGATAGTGCGATGACGACAATGCGAGAGTGCGATGACGAGAATGCGACAATGCGATGACGACAGTACGACAATGCGACAGTGCGATGACGAGCATCTGAATATGATATTTCCATCGCTATCCCTTTCTCTGTCGTCACAATATGTTAACCCCGGACAAAATGAACCAATCAATGGGCATGCTCTGGAGTGCGGGTAACTAATACCTGCACTCCTGTTAACGCAATGTGCATGTATATGTATACGATTTAACTCGGACACATTTTCAACAGCAAGGTCCCCAAACTATGATACAACTTAACAATAAAGGCTTAATGAGCGAAAATATTATAAAAATTTTCACACCAGTGACCTTGACACTAGATACCCCTTACTCCACAAAAAATACACGGCCATTAAAGGTATTAGGTTAACCATACAAGGTCCTATTTTTCAAAAAAAAAGGAATATAACTTGGGAAAATGAATGTCAGAGTTATATAACTTGGGCAATATCATTGAACTTTCTCTTAATATAAGGTAAAGTGTGGAAATTATGAAGCCCATAAGTATAAGGACAGTACTTAAAAAAAATTTCATCTTGCCGGTTTAGTTTAAGGGTATTCTTTTCCCAAATGCTAAAAAATGGGAAAAATTTTTGAAAAAAATTTTAAGGCAATAATTATGAAACCCTTGCGGGGAAATCAAGTAAAATTGGTATTGATTAATAAAGTGAAAAATTATGAAGCCTTTGAACGAGAAATTTTTTGGGAAAATAAAACATGTTTTAAAAAATTTTTTGGATCTTTCCATTTTTTTTTACTAAACCCCAAATTTTTTAGGCTCCCAAGGGAAGACTCCCAGTTTAGCTATTAACTGAAAAAGTTCAAATCCCCTTAAGGTAAAGGCTTTTTTTCCCAGGGGCTTTTGTATGTGTTTTTTGGCAAGCCCTTTCATGTGTTTTTAAACTTTTTTTTTTAAAATTTGGGTTTCCAATTTTTAAAGAATATAAGTCACTAATTTTAAGATACTAGGTTTCCGACCTTAGCTTGAGTTTCCCAAAATTTGGGTTTGAAGGGGCTGACATCGATAGGCCGTAAAAAATGTTTGGGGGGCCCCTCATAAATATAAGGCTCCCAATTTTGGGCCCCAAACTCCAAAGGGCCCAGGTGTGGGAATTTAAAGGTTTCCCTTTCCCACGGGGAGACAATTTGGGCCCCCCTAGCAAAAGGCCATAAAAAGGCCCCCTTTTTCGGGCAGCCAAACCCTTTTTGGTGTTCTTCTTCGGGCAATTTTTTCAAAAATTTGATTATAAAAAAGTACATGAAATTTCAAAAAAATGCAAATTTTGCTTTTCATAAAAAAAGTATAAAAGAAATTATCTATTTATTTGGGGTTAAATTTCGGGCTAAAAATCCAAACGCAAAACAATATACATTTTTAACAAGATGTTGTTTAACTTTCGCCAAAATTGGGGGAAACGAGTTTCCATAATAAAAAAATTCACCCCGCTTTCAAACAAAACCAAAATTTGTCTTGAGTGGCAGATTTTTTTTAAATTTAAAAATAAAACAAAAAACTTAAAGTTCAATCTTGCAAACATTTTAACGGTATTTTGGGCGGCTTTAAGGGTAAGGGAAAAATTCGTGGACAATTTAACTTTAAAGCAAACCTTTTAAGCTTAAATTTTGCGTATTTAGCGGGGGGTTGGCGAACCTTTTTGGGGAAAATGGTGCGACTTTTAATGCGGCGGGGGGGACTTTTTAGCGGCTTGCGACTTTTTAACCCGGGCCCACATTGAGGACATTTTTTTGAATTTTAGTGTGTTCGGG
>NW_026864806.1:0-15611 GCF_026571515.1 Ruditapes philippinarum | reverse complement strand
TGAGATGTGAAGGCTGTTTTGATTGGCTAAAATATGTACGAAAAACTAAAAATAAAAACTTTAATAAAATATGAATGCAAAGCTCAAAAAAAAAATGAATGCAAAACTGAAAAAAAATATGTATGCAAAACTTAATAAAAATATGTATGCAAAACTTATATAAAAATAAATGTAAATGTCACTTTTATGCCACCGTAATTTTGTTATATGAACAAATTATTATTATTATTGGATATTTTAAGTGGTAAAATTAATGAAACTTTT
The DNA here is from genome assembly GCF_026571515.1 of Ruditapes philippinarum. Lineage (NCBI taxonomy): Eukaryota > Metazoa > Mollusca > Bivalvia > Venerida > Veneridae > Ruditapes > Ruditapes philippinarum. The sequence continues at coordinate 15,347 of NW_026864806.1, read as the reverse complement.
ATCACTTAAGCATCATCAAAGTATTGACCGCCATCTTGAACTCCACCTCAAATATTTCAATGTCGAAGATCGAAAATAAGTCAGTTCTCAGTATCTAAGCAGAACTCAGATTACACCTTTAGACCTCTGGAACCCAAAGTGCGTTGATATGTAGCATATTAACGCACTTTGGGGTCAATTTCTCGATTTTGACCCCAAAGTGCGTTTGACCCCAAAGTGCGGTGCGAAGTTTAACGCACTTTGGGGTCGGACCCCAAAGTGCGTTTGACCCCAAAGTGCGGTGTTACAAGGCTTAAGCTAACACTCTTTGACTATCAACATTCTTAAAATATTTTTCTTGAAATAGATTCCTTCCTGAACAAAAGCCATTTTACAATATTCCAAATATTGATTTTTGATTGGCTCAGGACAGGTGACGTGCACAAGTAATAGTCAAATCTTGTTAATAATATATGTCGCCGTCTGTGAGAAAATAATAGTGACTGATTTACACTTTGTCGCTTTTCGCCTTTTCGTCTGCAAAAACAAAAATATTTAGCCATGTCCAACTTTGTCATATTTTGTACGACAAGGCGTTAACCACCTGTTGTTAGGATAATCAAAGCACTGAAAGTGCAGTTAGCGCTATTTTGCCAAGCAAATACGTACAGTGGTTTTACGCACTTAATTGAGGAAAATTTTCGCAAAAATTGCTAATTTGGGAAGTTAATAGGCTAGTGTAAGATCAGATTTTTGGGAAAACTTATTTACAATAGGCTAGTGTAAGATCAGATTTTTGGGAAAACTGATTAACAATAGGCTAGTGTAAGATCAGATTTTTGGGAAAACTGATTAACAATAGGCTAGTGTAAGATCAGATTTTTGTGAAAACTTATTTACAATAGGCTAGTGTAGGATCAGATTTTTGGGAAAACTGATTTACAATAGGCTAGTGTAAGATCAGATTTTTGGGAAAACTGATTAACAATAGGCTAGTGTAAGATCAGATTTTTGGGAAAACTGATTAACAATAGGCTAGTGTAAGATCAGATTTTTGGGAAAACTGATTAACAATAGGCTAGTGTAAGATCAGATTTTTGGGAAAACTGATTTTTAGGAAAATTTAGATTGGAAGAGGTCTTTATAGGCTTCTGTTACATAAGGTTTAAAAGCACTGACGTTTAAGAAAATAAATTCAGTGACTATGTTTATGTCGTCTTGTTCAGATTGTTATTCCGATGGTAAACATAATTTGAGAGAAATATAAAAAGAATACTAGTAGTACTTTAATCACTCCAGTTACAGAATTGCTGCATGCAAAAATATATGAGCCGCGTCACGACAAAACCAACATAATGGGCTTGCGACCAGCATGGATCCAGACAAGCATGCACATCCGCACAGTCTGATCAGGATCCATGATGTTCGCTTACAGACCCCATAACAAGTAGAGAAACTGATAGCAAACAGTATGGATCCTGATCAGACTGCGCGGATATGTAGGCTGGTCTGGATCCATGCTTGTCGCAAACGCACTATGTTGATTTTGTAATGACGCGGCTCATATGTGTAAATTTCATGGATTAAAAAGGATAATTAGTAAATATTCTTACATTCATTATAATAAATGACTGGTGCATGGCATATACATTTATTTAATATGTTAATAGTATGGTATCACAAAAGTGAAATCGTAAATAAAACCAGATTAAATCAATAAAAATAACTGTTTGATTTTTTGTAATTAAAGCATAAATCGGATTCTCAAATGTAACGGATGCACTTGTCCAAACCAGGTTCTTCGTAAATTTGTTTTTCATGTCATACTTGTAATAGCGCTGCTATGTCATTTCAATACAAATGAATTTAAATTTAGGCGGCAATCTTGGTCTTTTTACAATCCGAACCAAAGGCTCAAATAAAGCGCGGTATAGATCTTATTCAACAATCATTCTGAGCTTGATTCTGTTCACAGAAAGTTCACAATAACTTCCGGTACTTTCTCAATCTGTGTGAAAATAAATGCGATAACATTTATAATACACGAAACAATAGCAATCATGATGTCACCCTGTTGAAGTCTTAAAAAACCAAGATAGTTAGCCATCACAACAAAATATAGCAGGGCCAGTCGTCACTTCCGTGCTGTCTTGCAAGACTGCCTCTATGGTTTTGTATATTGATAATAAAATACGTTAAACTTAAAAAGAACTGTCCTACTTTTAAAGCACGACAAGCTCATTACATAAAATCAGCATGTAAACGGGTAAATATTTTGTGCGACAGTTTTTGGGTTTATGTATATGCTACTCTATGATTGTAATTTTCATTCTGATGGCATTTTAGTTTAACTTAAGCCGGACGCTGAATAGAACCACTGACTTTTCATAAGTCGAATACCGGGTATATAGCTTTCTTGCGCAATTCGAACCCAAAGATAGCTAGTGGCTATTAAAATATTATTCGGTTCCACGGGTAGAATAAATAGACTACAATGTATTAAAGTTGTATTAACTCTGTTCTGCACATTACGGTTTATCCTCCAGGCGTTAATTATTAAGTACATGTATATTCCCTGTGTTGTAGAGCTCGATGTTAAAGAAGCTGTAATTGTTGACTAAAAACATAAATCCTTATTCCCATAAAATATGTGTCTCATAACTGAACCACATGGTGAATGCATGTCTCTAATAGTCGTTTCATTTAAAGGTCCGCCGTAACCTCTGGTAAATAAATGCACTCCGTAAACCTTGGACCAATTATACATCTCGTATCGTCTGCTATAAAACTTAAAACCAAACAGATCCTTTGGTCTTGAAGCAGTTCCAATCTCTACATGAATCAAGTTGCTATATTTTAGGGCGAGGATCTGTGGGTACGTCATAGCATTATATGTGTAATCAAGCCTATTATATTTATAGCGATACCCGTCCATCCATTTCTGTAAAAATGTCGCGTTCTTCTCTGCAAGGATAAATGCTGAACCCAGTCTACGCAGTTGTGTTGACATCACGCATGCGTACTGCCGTAGCTCGTCTATCGGCCGTACAAGGACGGTATCGGTATCCATGTAAATACCACCATATTGAAGAAGAGCTTCAATTCGCATTATGTCGCCCGAGTGCTCATTATGACCAAAACGTTGTCCGAAAACGAATTCTGGCCGTTCCCGTTGCAAGTGAATCAAGTTAGGCGAAATATTTACAATAAAATCCCAGTACCTCCCATTTGGTAAGGTGTCACCATGAAATATAATTAGACAAGGGTTCACAAACCGAATCACACTTAGCAGGCTCATGAATCCAACGAAACTCAGCTCGCCTCTCGAGTACCAAACATAATGGACTACATTCGGCACGAGCTTATCGCCATAGCAACAGCTGGAGATATATCTTTCGATGCAATTATCCCCAAATGGAGCGGTATAAATGTTATTTGTGTCATTTGTCCATTTAAAAGATATTTTATTGTTTTTACATATAAATTCCATTTTCAGACGCTTTGGACGAGTTCCAACTTTATCAATATTTATTTCTTTACAAGTCCGTCTTTTGTCGAAAGTCCAGTATTCCATATCTGACGTCACTTCCGCTAAAATTCCTTTAGTTTTCCATTTTACCTTGTCGCTGCACATTTGTTTCTTAACGTTGGTGGTGAATGTGAAATTATGCCCAAAGTGTGAGCGTCTATGGCGTTTGTCACGGTAGTTTTGCCCAACTGCAAAAGTAAAAATAAAAAACAATTAATAATCATATTCACTGCAAGAATTAACAATACTCTGTATTTATACGACAGTTTTATCGCAAAAAAAGGTATTGTGCAGTGTTTCAGTAAAGCCTGACCTTGTTGGAAACGTACACGATTAATGTACAATGTAGGCTGATGGTGGCTAAATTTAATAAATTTTCATATGCTTATTTATTTTCACTTATTTTTCACTGCAGTAAAACCTATTTTCCATATTTGCACTGGTGTCTTGCCGGACTACTTCTAAATTCAGCCAATACAGTACACACAATTTATGAGGAAGTCTTTTAAATTGCAAAGTCCCAAAAGACAATTATACTAATAATAATAATAATAATAATAGATAATAATTATAATAATAATAATAATAATTATCATTATTATTAAAAAAAAATTTAATTATTATTATAATTTTTTATTATTATAATATTATTATTATTACTATTATTATCTTGTGGTATGAAATTTATCATATTACACTCGACGCTACAGCCACTAATGAAATATCTATTTTCATAACACTTAGTGAAAAAAAATCCTGTATTTGTAGAAAAAAAAACTTGAATATCCTCTTTGTATTTCATTACTGAAATCTATTAATGAGCCGTGTCACGACAAAACCTACATAATGGTTTTGCGACCAGCATGGATCCAGATCAGCCTGTTCATCCACGCAGTCTGATCAGGATCCATGCTGTTCGCTTGCCAACACAATAACAAGAAGTGAAACTGATAGCGAACAGCGTGGGTCCTGATCAGACTGCGCGGATGCGCAGGCTGGTCTGGATCCATGCTGGTCGCAAACCCATTATGTTGGTTTTCTCGTGACACGGCTCATTTATAATTGACTGTTCCAAATTCAAACCAGGCCAAGTTCACTTAACAAATTTCAGGTTTCAAACTTCAAAAGAATTTTTTAAAGAACTGATAAATCAGACAAACAGGCAAACCAAATACATGTATTCGTAAAATCATAGCAAAAATAAATATATTAATTAACTAATTAGTTAATAAACAAACATTACCTTCATTTTCCTGTGCATTTTTCGAAATTCTATTTAATGTTCTATGTGATATCGACCAATTGAAACCTTGCTGAACGATTATCGTTAAGAATATCGCGATAAGTAAATATCGAAAGCCACTCATTACTGTATTGCAACTCGATCGTCGCCCGTTCTTTAATCCTAGAAAATTCATTTTAAAATGGCATGTATATAATTACAAAAACATATAAATTCTACTCTTGAGTAAACTCTACTCTTCATGAATATAAATTGATAATGTAACTTCAGAACATGTAAGTTATATTTCAGTATAAAGTCAAATAAATTAAAAATGTATCAAATATGAAGCGTGGGCACAAGAGTCGTCTGCTGCGTGAAATCCGCTTAGCTTTATGACATCACTATCGAACAATCGTTTTCATTCAACCGAAATAGTGTGCATAGAAAATATATCTCTTTTAAATTCTAATGAAAACAAACGGTCTTAAGTTACGTTAATTAACTAAACGTTAAAGTAAATAAGCTATATAAAACGTAAATATTGATACTTTAAATAAACTCTAAGACTCATAAGTACGCACAATACTAAACATGTACGTATAAACATTAAACATAGAAGAAAAATAATTTCATCAACTAACTTTTTACATTAAAGTGAATTGATCTACAATGGAAGGTCCGTAATACTGTTTGTTTGTTTGTTCTATTTTACGCCTTTTCCCAACAGTATTTCAGTCATATAGGCGGGTAGTTTCCTGAGAGTTACACCAATACTAGACTACCTTCCTGCGCACTAAACTACCAAAGCATCTCCCGCGGAACCCACAGGTCCGTAATACAATAAATTATTACGTTGACAGCATTTAGTATTAGGCATAACAACAAACCACGAAATAAATTTATACGTATAATTTTTGCAAGTGTGAGATACATGATTCCATCACACATATAACAAACATATATCACACATATAACAAACATATATCACACATATAACAAACAAATATCACACATATAACAAACATATATCACACATATAACAAACATATATCACACATATAACAAACATATATCAACATAGCAAATAATAAAATCTTCTAGAATAAAATATGATTATTCATCCTAAAAATGCTCTTACTTAATCACTAAGAGTTTTAATATCAACAGTTTTCAAGCAATATATGATACAAATATTCAAACAATACATTTATATTGTTTTCGATCAGCATTTAAAATACTTGTGGAAAATGTACCCATTGTAGACTAAACCCCTTTAAAATTTAATTTAGACATACAATGGGAACGTTCTTAGCATCATCATAATTTAAAGATTAATATAGCAATGTTTACTACGCTAAATATCTTAAATGAACCTGCCTAACTTTCAGCAAGGATTCGAGTTTTTTAGTGAAAATTTAACAAAAGCTGTCCAAGGAGCAGCTTGCCCACTTTTCTCTGTATTTGATACTTTGATAGTATGGTAATTTAAAGTGAGGAAGAAAAAGGACATAATTCTGATATACTGTTTACCAAATATATTTCCTTAGTAATTCAACAAGTATTTCAAGCTAGAAGAGAATATTGGTGATTTTATGAGAAAATGATTAGAATATTTGATAAAGAAATTGTTATGAAGAAATAAAAGGGAGATAATTTAGTCAATATATTCTTTGGGGTTGTCTGTCCTTTAGATATGCCTTTCAAATTTTGAAGTGAATAATAATCCAGTGAATATCTTTGATATTCTTTGAGATATTAACCAAAACAAACAGGTTAAGCAGGTCAACAAAAATCTATCTGAAAAAAGGTGTATAACTTTAGGATTATCTGCCCTTGTGATATTTTATCACAGGTTGTTTTCGTGGTCAATATAACCTTAACATTTTACGCAATAAAAGTTACATTGACCTTGACCGTTGACCTTTTTACCTCAGATTCAATCTGATTGGTAGAACTCATCAAAGTTTGTCAATACATTTTATAAAAAATTGATTATAGAGTTATTGCAATGGGGTCAGAAAACGATGAAGCATGATGCATTTTATATACATATTTATACATATCTGCATATGAAAATATTTCTTTGTAACTGTAACTGTACAAACTAGAATGACACTAATTCATTCAGAAAAATTTTCATCCTAAGTCAAATGTACAATCTCCAGATGGCGAATTTTCTCTGAAAAACACATGTAAATAGAGGTTTTTATGCCGACATATTGTCTGTACGCGTAACCGTAAAGGTCACGTGATTCCCTACCGTGTTTCTATTCACAGACATTGCAAGTTTAAGCCTTTGTAGTAAAAGGTCAAAAACACGAAAAGATAGAAAATGATATCCTTTCGCCTCTTCGACAAATACCAGTCGCCTTTTCGGCGACTTATATGAAAATGTGTCTACTTGTTACAAATCAACAGCTTAGCATAAAATATATTTCAAATGATCTGTTACAACGATAAAGTACAATGATTAAAATGATTCAACAATGCAGATGATACAATGTAGTGTCTCAATAATTGCCAATTTTACAGCCAATGTCAAAGGAGAGCGAGTCAGGTGAGCGAGAAAAGCAAGCAGAACGCAAAAGGCGAGTCAACAAAACTTCAAAGAATATCTAGTGTCAGTATGTATACTATTTTAACAATCCATGTATTATTTGTATTCAGCATGCAAAATATAATTGGATTAACTATTCTTTAAATCACCACATTTCTTTTTTGTTTATCATCCGCCTTATAAAGATGAAGGTAAACGCTTCGTTACCATAGCAACAAATAGCACGTGAGCAACGACTACCAAAAAGCTGAAGGTCTGCGCTTGTCCCCCTGAAAAGAAATATTTATAATATATCACCAGGATGTTGTATAAATAAAGTTCCGGTAATTTATTTAAAAATACTTGACTTAAAGATATGCTGACCGTATGAAGCCAGGTCTCGACTTTACAGTTTTAACTAGTCGAGGTCGACTTAAAACTGCCCTTCCGGGCGGGAAATAAACACATTTTATAAATTTATTTATTGTATACATGGCAGACATGAATTAGAAAAATTAAATAGTTGTTTTCGGTGATTGCCTCCTTGTACTACTTTTTACATACAATAATGGAGGCAAAGTGCTTTGTTGCGCATAAAATAGGGTTCTTCTTGTCGTTGTTTTTCGTTGTAAAAGAGTTTGCAAGTTCTTTATGTCTGTTGCATTCCACTGCACTACAACACACTAAAAACTGGATTTTGTTATTCCTGAAATGCGCATAAAACCCTACAAAAGACTTTACTTGCTTTTTTATAAAATTAGCACATTCAATGTAATTATTTCTTGTTGATTTTTGTTGTTGTTGTTGTTGTTGTTGTTTTCATGTAAACTAGTCCTTAAATATAGACTTGAAGTGTAATTTCAAATTGTTCATCAGTTTACACTGTGAGCTTTTTTCTTGAACATTGTCCTACTTTCACTTTTGGACCCACTAAGGGGGAGCTCAAGCATGGCTGACAATGCGGCCTCACCATAATTAACATGTTTAAACTGGTAATGAATACTGAAAAATCCTATAAAATTAATACCTTTCGAACAAAGCACCTCTGTCTCATAATACCCGTCCAGACACTTGCATGAACCGATTATTACAGTTGGAGTTGGGTTCGTAGTATGTACACTGGGATGTGTAAACACAAGGTCCGCCAATTACTGCCCAATACACATAGTATATGTCAGGTTACATTATACAACAGATAGTTCAAACATTAATCTCGCTGACAACGATTTATACAGATGACATCGAAAATGATCGCGTGCCCTCGTGGTAGTTAACAAGTGTACTTATTACGTGCACACGTGCTAACTACACGAGTAAGCATGTCTATTACTCTTATGTATGTATCAATACATGTACACGTATGTGTTAATTAAAAGTTAAGATCAAGCGTGGTATAGCATGTGTGCGCACGTATGTGGTTGATACGGGCAAGTGGTATTTAACAAATTAAACTGATAAGTGATTAATAATAATTCCGATGTCCCGTCTGTCCCAAAGTACGAACATGACTATGAGAGTTTTGGTAAAGAAGTTTGTTGAATCCAAACACCTTTTTTTGTGTGTCTTAACTCTTTTCTTTAATATTTTGAACTCTCTGTTTTGCTAGAAATAACCTTGATCGATTGACCAACGCGATAATGACTGAACCAAATGCTAAGAGAGAACAAGTACTTATATTAGAGTTTGAGATAGATATTTAAGAGTGTTAATCAAATTACTTTTCTGGCACATAGTTCCGTTGGTTCTGTAGCCCGCATTGCAAGAACACGTGCCGCGCGTGCATGATGAATGGGCAACACACTCAGATGTTGCCGAACATTGTTCACCATAACCTGTAATAAATCACTGAGTCTCAAAAAAGAATTTATGATTCTCAAAATTGACATAATGAAAATCAAAATCCCGAAATGACATTATAAAACACTTTTATTGTCACAAATGTATTTCTAACTGTTTATTCTTTAGATGTTAAAGATCCTGTATGTTGTGATCAAAGTGGTAAACCACACAATGTGAAATTATATAATTTTTGTACTTTAATTATGAAAATAAACCCAATTTTCAAAAAAATGAAGAATTTTGTAAAAATACTTCCCCGGGGAAAAATTTTCTGAGTGTGAAATTTTTATTTTAAATTTCATTTAAAATATATCCCATTAAATTCCCTTTTTTTGAAAAAATTTGACTTAAATTTTAAAAAATTTAATAAGTTTTATTATTACCCCCCTTTATTTTCATAAAATTTTAAAAATTGGGTCACATTTTAAAAAAAAAATTTGAATTTTAAAAACCCTAAAATATTTGATAAACCCTTAAATTTGAGCACATATTTATCCCTTAAAAACCATACAAAAATTTTGTCCCCAGGATCTTTTCTTTAATAAATGTAGAGAGTTAAAATAGTGGTTGCATGAAGCTGGTTGAAAATTTCGTTTAAAATCGAAAACAGAACAAAAACAGAACAGAAATTTTTTTTTAAAGACTTAACCCATTACAGCTCTTTGGGCATAACATAGTCAATAATACACACAAATCATATAAATTATAAATTAAACTTATACAACAAATATTTGTCTAAATTCAACAGTTGAGAGTGATCTGAGTAAGCATGTTATTAAAGTAGCATATATCTTTCATAGGAATATTATGGCGTTGTTATATATAATAACAAAAAAGATTTATAAGTTATTTAATTGCGTCAGTTTCTCTGCCTAAAGCATTTTAATACAATAAATTGCAAGATTATGTAGAGTCTTTTACATTTTGAATTTAGCAGTTCTATAAATTTAAACATACTTTTGGACGTGTATAGTAGAATCTAGGGAATATATTTTTCTCCTGTTTTCATGATAAAAAGGGCAAACTAAAACAAAGTGGAATTCGTCCTCGATATCATTTGAATTGCAAATTAAACAATAACGACGATTTCTTTCAATATTGTTATGTCGACCAGTTTCAATATGCAGGTTGTGTGAATTTAGTCTTAATCTAGCAATAGCATTTCTGTATCTAGGAATATCAATAATAGTGAGGTATTCAGAACGATTAAAAAATAGACTTACTATGTTCTATACAAAAATAACGAACTGCACTGTCTGAACACTAGCATGCCCAATTAAAGTGAACTATAATATCGATCCCCCCCCCCTAAAGGGATTATTAAACACTGGAGTCGCGTATAAATACATCTATATTAACTGATCTCTGGAAATTCCCAGACATCACAAAATCCCGGCATTTAGTAATAAAACCGTATTTTCGAACGACCAATTTAACAGTAGCAGTATTATGAAAAATGTCTAGTCTTTGGGTCTGTAACAATAGTTCTGATTATACAGTTTTCCATTTTTCGACCATACAATTTTTAAAAAATATTTAACAATTCGAACATATCTATTAATGTACACTGGGAATCTGCCCAGTTCTGCAATACAGAGATAATGTATTTGGTTTTCGTTTTACATTAAGCAACCATTTTACAAAATTTTTTATGAACCCGCTCTAAAATTCTCAGCCTTTAAAAAGCCCAGACTTCGCAGCCATAATTCATTACTGACAATACGTAAGCAATCAAACAAAATTAAACATTATATTTACAGGTACATTCATACCACGTGTTATATTAAAAAGTGAATTCATTGCCTTTATTCCTTTCCCAGCCAAAAGTTTTTTGTTGCATTGTTAAACGAACCCCCACTTGCAAAAAAACCCCTAAATAATTGAATGAACTAACAATTTCTATTTCTTTTCCCAGCAAATGTCCATTTAAAAGACTCACTTATTCTACCACCGCTTTCTAAAAATAACAATTTTACGTTTTTTTCAATATTGACATTAAGATTCCATTTTTTACAATAAGTTTCTAAATTATTAAGTGAATCTTGTAAACCTTCTTTTTGTTTCAGAAAACAATACAGCATCGTCGCAACAGTAATAAATATATAGATAATTGGTCCAGAGTAATACCTGCACTGCTACTTTGCTGTAGATGCATTTCTATATCATTCAAAAACATGGAAAATAGTATCGGGGAAGTTATCTCCCTTGCAAAAGTCCTAAGTTACATTCGAAAAAATCTGATAGAGAATTCATATGACTTACACATAACTTGACACTGTCATACATTGATCGTAAAATAACAAACAATTTGCCATCAATGCCTGAGTTAATAAGCTTATACCATAAACAGCTTCTATCAATCAGGTCGTATGCCTTTTTATAATCAACAAAACAACATTTAAAAAGGATTTATTTTTCATCTGCTTTTTCAATAAGTGAATTCAATATAAAAAACAGCATCAACTGTTGCTAAAGTGAGATCTAAAAACAAATTGTGCATCCGTTAGAATATCATAATCCGTGGCCATTTCTTTAATCTATTATTCAAAATAGGCAGTAAATAGCCCTTCGCAAAACAACTGATAAGGGTAAATAACCTCTATAATTATTCGGGTCACTTGTGTCACCTTTCTTATATAGTGGTATTATAACCCCCTTTGACCAACTAGGTGGAAATTTACCCTGCTCTAAGATATAATTAATAACAACTGAATAGGACCCGTTATAATACATCAATACTAACTTTAAAAATACTCATATAGTATATTGTCTATAGAACAGGTTTATTAGAAGACAATGCTTTGGTTGCAGATGTAATTTCATTTATTGTAATTGGTGAATCAAGCTCTGGGAAATGTACTGGAGTCACTTCTGTCTAAAAAATGTGCCAAAAAATCAATACATTGTTCGTTTGTATTAACATCTGAGACAGCTAGCTAAATGTTCAAAATGAGCTATAAAAATCTTCAATACTAACACTTTCTCCGGAAGGACTATTACTTTTCTTCTTAAATAATTTCCAAAAATGTACGTGGGCTTTGACGCCTCATATTATTCATTTTTATGACTTAATTTCTATTAAACTCATTTTTTGTTTTTCTACAGCAATATTTATAATCTTTTTTTTTAACTTGTAAACTAATTGTCTCGTTTCATTACATGTTTTCATGTTATAATTAAAATAGCTCTTTTATACAATTCAAATTTATGCCTACAATTCCTCATTATACCACTTTTGCCTATTGCCATCAAAGATGTAAAACCTGAATCTTTTATTTTAACCGTTTTTTTTTCAAAATATTTCCAACCTTTGCCATTTTAAAAATCAGTAAATAATGAAAACAACATCCTCTACATCACAACTATTATTAATTTTTTTCATTTAATGCCTTCTCCAAACTGTCAGCATCAGTTCTTATATCATTCACAAATGAGTCTTTATGCTCCGGGTACATTTATAAAATGTTCGTGTGATGTTGTTGGGTTTGTTGGGAAAGTAGATGTTTTTAAAATAAAAGAACACTGGTGTATGATTCGAATACTCGTTAAATTTTTCAATGGCGAAGTATGAAATTTTATTGAAATTCGGGCGATGTTGTTAATATGTAGTCAACAACACTTTCCCCATTATGGGTCATGCATGTAAAATTTCCCTGTAATGCGTCATCGTGCAGACGACCATTTACTACGCGCATATTTGTAGCTTTACAAAGGAAACTGTGTTAAAACGTCATGCCTTAAGGTGGGCCAAAATATTTCAAGAAAATCAAACTTGAAACAAAATAACTTAGATTACAACTGAAAATTATTCAAGATTCAAGTAATAATTAACATATTATTTGCGATTAATGGCTTCTTTTCAGTATTTATCATCACATTTATACTGTGTCACTCACGCAATAAGGGCTATTTTACATGTTTTGATATCTTTTTTGGAATTGGATGTCTATTGTAAGTGATCTACTTCACAATATTTTACTTTTAAATTTTCTTTAGTTTTCTTACATTTTCCCTCGTTTTCATACATTTTCTCTCGTTTTCTTACATTTTCTCTAGTTTCTTACATTTTCCTAAGTTTTCGTACTTTTTCTCATGTTTTCTTACTTTTCCTCTAGTTTTCTAACATTTTCACTAGTTTTCATTAATTTTCTCTAGTTTCCTACATGTTCCTTGTTTTCTTACATTTTCCTTCGTTTTCTTACATTTTCTCTAGTTTCTTACATTTTCCTTTGTTTTCTTACATTTTCTCTAGTTTCTTACATTTTTCTAGTTTCTTACATTTTCTCTAGTTTTCTTACCTTTTCTCTAGTTTCTAACATTTCTCTAGTTTTCTTACATTTTCTCTAGTTTCTTACATTTCCTCTAGTTTCTTATATTGTCTCTTGTTTTCTTACATTTTCTCTAGTTTCTTACATTTTCTCAAGTTTTCTTACATTTTCTCTAGTTTCTTACATTTCCTCTAGTTTCTTATATTGTCTCTTGTTTTCTTACATTTTCTCTAGTTTCTTACATTTTCTCAAGTTTTCTTACATTTTCTCTAGTTTTCATTACATTTTCTCAAGTTTTCTTACATTTCCTACCTTTTCGTACTTTTTTCTTCATGTACGAAGCTCGGAACCCGTGTGTGGGTGCCTACGGGGTAAATGATATATGGGAAAGAATGAAACTTTAGCTCTTTAAAAATTTGTTTCGGAAGAAGTCTATTTCACACAAACAATCGAACACCCGACGACTGAACAGCGATTCCTGACATTTTTGGAGACGCTAATTCTTGTTATTTATGTTGTATGTATACAGTAAATTCTCAATATTGAGACCACTTTATAAATTGATAATTTTTCTCAATAAATACTCAAGGAATATTTAAAGAAGGCACATGAATTTACCGTAGTAGCGGCGTGGTCCTATTTGTGCCGTGGTCTTTAGGTGATAACAGTATTTACTTACCAATAGGCGCTGCGGTAGTGCTATCAGGGGCTGGGGTCGTGGTCGCGCCTCCCTGGCACGTGACGCTTTCTGAGTCATAGGTGTAATCAGTGTCGCATACACACAGTAGTAAATGAAAATCACATTTAGTATTTGGCATTAAAGTGTAACAATCCGAACTTTGTCCACAGTCGCCATGATAAACTGAAACAATATATTGCAAATTTAAACACACACGTCCAGTTTTATATAAATAAGTCTACAACCAAAACTTCCGATCTTTGTTGGGGACTCGAATATAGGTAATAGGCGAGGTGTTCCGAAAATTCGTCTGCATTATTTAGTAATTTTCAATCCGGACGTAAACAAACTGGGTTCATAAAGCACTTCTATAGAATTACAAAATCCTCCATTTAGGGACAAGTAATAATTTTCCACCCCCACTTAAATATGAAATGTATTTTAATATCAAATAACCCCCAAATATGGCATGTTTGCCAATTCGCAATTACTAAACATTCTCCCTCTTATTAAGACGTACGAATGTACATTGTTTTCAAATAACGTTACATAAATTTATACGCCATTTAATGTAAGGCTTGTTTGCAATACATTTAGTTAGCATCGATTATATTATTAGTTATACAGATCTTAGACATGTTATATTACCCAATATAAACGGTTGTTTGTACATATAACCCCAGCCTTTATAATACTGCAAACATTCTTCATAAGAGAAAAATGAAATTCATTCATAATTAATTGAATGTAGCTATGTATATAGATTATATAAACGTCGTGATTATCCAATGAAAAACGACGTTAGAATATTAAACATTATCAAGTAACAACAATATAATTATATTATAATAATTGCATAATAATTTACCATTAAACTCCTGAATTTCTTACCTATTGGTTCCAGTTTTGAATTTGTCTTGAAGTATTATAATTAAGAAACGATTTAAAGTAAGTCAGCCAATAGTATAAAGCCTTGTCAGACAGTTAATATCACTTTCTTATTTTGCACGGCGAGTGTTAATATCTTTTGGCCGCACTAACACAGTATAATTCATATAGCGACTTTTCTATAATTCATATAGCGACTTTTCTATAATTCATATAGCGACTTTTCGGCTTTACTGGTAGAGGAGGACCTCAAGTGCCACTCTGTGCATTAATTCAGTCACAAACGGACACCTGACTAGAAACACCGACGTTCTGTAAGCTAGCTGGATAACTTTCCACATGAAAGAATTCAAAGACAATTGCGCTGCTCCGTACCTAGAGCGGTTTTTGAATAGGTGTAGATC
>NW_026864805.1:0-101520 GCF_026571515.1 Ruditapes philippinarum | reverse complement strand
CCCTTTTTAGCATAAACCCTTTCAGCCTGCTGAATCTCAGTAAGGGCTTATCAGCTAGTAAATCACTATTAGCTGTATATCTCCCATTAACACATGATAGGATCATAAAACATTCAAGGGTGCTGCTATCAGTAATACAGTGACAAGCCTTGTAATTATAATTAAATGCTCATCAGTGACCAGAAATAGGAAATATTGGGGAAAACTGGAAATCTTGGGCTTATGCGTAGGACTGCAGTCCTACGCATAAACCCTTTCAGCCTGCTGAATCTCAGTAAGGGCTTATCAGCTAGTAAATCACTATTAGCTGTATATCTCCCATTAACACATGATAGGATCATAAAACATTCAAGGGTGCTGCTATCAGTAATACAGTGACAAGCCTTGTAATTATAATTAAATGCTCATCAGTGACCAGAAATAGGAAATATTGGGGAAAACTGGAAATCTTGGGCTTATGCGTAGGACTGCAGTCCTACGCATAAACCCTTTCAGCCTGCTGAATCTCAGTAAGGGCTTATCAGCTAGTAAATCACTATTAGCTGTATATCTCCCATCAACACATGATAGGATCATAAAACATTCAAGGGTGCTGCTATCAGTAATACAGTGACAAGCCTTGTAATTATAATTAAATGCTCATCAGTGACCAGAAATAGGAAATTTTCGGGAAAACTGGAAATCTTGGGCTTATGCGTAGGACTGGTTAAGCATTGCTCTGTATTTGTTTTTTTAGTCCGTTTAGAGACATTTTCTTCATACACATTGCATGTTTTGGACACACCAGAACCCACGACGGAAAGAATATCTCGATGAAGACTACATAGAAATCAAAACAAAATGAGTAATTTAGAGGAGAGTCAGGAGGGTGGAATCACATTTCGATTTTCTTAAAAAAAATGATTGAATTTTATATAACTGTTAAAAAAACATTAAGCTTCACATCTGGAGCAGCGGAAATTCACACATACTTTTTACCGATTCTCATTTTTGAGATACATATGGGATTCTATCCCTGTTTTTTATTGTGAAACAAAGTGCATATGTGTTTCTAGGCCCAGGGCATATGTCTTATGTTGTCGTAAATGAAAGAATTGAAAGAATATAGTCCAATGATAGGCCAACGATCAGTGAAGTCGGACCAAAGGACACTAGTAGTTACCCTCTCGCTTCGAAACCATAAAAATATTCGATATTCACCAATTCATTCGGGTCCTTAAAGTGAATAAAGCTATATATCCAATGCAAGAAATATTGTTTGGATTAAAAAAAAAGAATACTTCCTAAATGCTTGTATGAAATAAAACTGACAATAAATTGCCATGAAGCGACTGGCGCATGCACAAAAACATTGCTAAAAGGATAAAACCCTACTTAAAATAGCAAACTAATATTTTGTTCTGGAACATTTTATTCTGTTTACGTAATTTATGGCATGTTAAACGTTGCAATATTCAATAAATAAAATTTTTGTTCTATATCCAATATATATTTTGTATAACTTTTATTTTGTATAATTTTATATTCTATACCATAATATTTATTCGATCCTGCTGAATATTTGTTCATCATAAAAATATTTGTGTGCGATAATTTTCTATATGTATGTTCTATATTTGAAAATATTTATTGTATAGATCTACTGAAAAATATTTAATCATGGGATAGAACACTTAAGGTAGCTCGCTACTTTCCGACCTAAATTTGACAATATCTCAGATCTTGATGATTTTTGGTATACAGACATATAGATATGTAAGCTTTACTTCTGCAGCATTATTTTATAAATAAACAGCGTTACTATGACGTCAAAACGCCCTCTATGGGTGGCGGCGAAATTGCGTCTTTTTTGTCAATAAACCGGTCTGTTCTTATCAATTTTCATCCGATTTCCTTCATTTTTATTTTATAATGTTCAGTAAATGTATGTCTTTGTAACGATGTCTTTCTTGAACATTTGCTTAATACTCTGCGGTTCTACGTTATTTTCCCTCACGTTCTGACGTCCATATTTGATGCAAATATCGCGCGATATCGAAATAAATATTGTGAAATAATAAAAAATCAACACGGTGAATTTTGCTATAATTTTTTTAACATGTAGTGAAGTCATAAAAGAAAATATTTATGCAATAAAAATATAGGGTCAACGCGTAAGATATTTTGCTATTACTATTTGAATATAAAATAAAGGGTGAGTAAAACGTAATGACTTTGGTGACGTCAAATATTTTCCTTAAGGAAATTTTCACGACTTTTTCGATAAACATCATACTGACAGGAATAAAAATGTGTGAAAACCATCAACAACAATAGTATTTAGACATGTTCCGTAAAAATGTTTTTTTAAAAGTCCTGTCAGATGCCTGCATTTCGATGAATATCTTCAATTATATACATGTACCATAAGTCAGGGTATAACTGTCTGCAAAAGTTGGTATCAATCTCTGAAAAACTGCAACGAATGGATATAAATACCTCGAGGACTGAAAGACAATTCAGAATATTGAAAGATATAATTAAAAGGCCACCTAAGTGGAAATTACAAAAACATAAATTTTGCAAAGAATGTCAGAAAAAAAGAATGAAAAGGCTGGTGCAGTCGCAATGTCATCACGTTATGTGTATGTCGGTACAACATAAACTTTCATGTTATCATATGTAACAATTTTGAATTCTATATATCAGTTAGTACGAACATCTATGTCTCTGGTAGGAAATGAATCAAAATTACGTTTCAAAAATATATGATCAACTGGAAGTAGCAAAGATTTGTACGTAAGTCATGATTCACTGATAGTCTTAAATATATTATAAAATCTAGCAGACATTTAATTCAAAATTTTCTACACGTATAAAAATTTATTTATTAACAGCCATCAGTTATTCTATTTTCTCTCGCAGCTAAATACCCTGCACTAAGCGTGAGACTCAGATTTAAAGCAGGAATCACGCTCTCGTGCTATGGCTTTAATTTCTCACGTATTTCACATAATTACAGATATTCTTATTTATTTTAAACTAGTTGACTCGCGGTATGCGTTTACTAGCGCATCTTTGAGGCGACCTGAAGCCGTGATCATATCTCGATTAGAAGCGAAAGATCCGTTGATTTATTTTGTATGTTCAGAAGCGGAGAATTTTGCATATTAAATACAGATTCCCTTGTATTGAAGGCGATTATGTAGGATTCTCAATTTGTGTGACTATGGTTGTGGGAGAAGCTCGTTTTTTGTCTGCACATAATGCAGAGTTATGTAGAGCCTATGAAAATAATGAACTATGCATTTTATGTTTTATATCTTCTTTTTTATAATATTGGGTTTAACGCCGCTTTCAACAGTATTTCAATTATAGCGGAGGGAATTTAACGAAACCAGTGTTTCTAACAGTATCAACTTCTCTTTGGAAATGAATGACAGGAGTCCGAGGTGGCCCTTGAAACATTTCATACACAGTAAACAATTCTAAAGGATAATCTATTAGTACAATACGCAATCGTGTCTCGAATCCATGCCTTCCGAATTCAGCGTAAAAACCACTTTACCGATTACAACGTGGCAACAGAAGAATATTCAAAGTTAAAAACCTGATTATAATCTCCCTTAATAAGGGAGAAGTCCATTTTATTGCTAACATCATAAACACGTGTTTTTGGTGTGTGTGTTTTGAGGTTATTTTTTTCTTGTGTTTTTATTTTTGTTTTAAAGCAAACTTTATTGTATTAAAAAATGAACAAGATAACGTCAACATAATACATTATTCGTATTCAGTGGTAACAAAAGTTGCACAAGTTATTTAATAATTATATTTTGTATTTAAATAAAATATACAGTATAACCTTTACATAGAAATGCCCTTTTTTGCCTAGAGTGGTTGCTCTACAGAGGTATAATGTAGTGGAACTCTTTAGAAATAAATAATAGTTTGAGGGCCGCTATGTTATACTGTAATGAAAAAGCGGTAATGAATCCGAGTTGAGAAATGGTTATATTGGGTGTTTCACATTCGAGTCTGCAGTTGCGAATATGCTTATATATTTTTTTTTTATTCAGTATGATTTTGCTTCCAAAATAGTTTATAATTTGTCACATAAGTGCTCATTTTCTAATTATCATGACATTTTAATTAGATTATAATTATATAATCTATGTATTGCACAGACTTAAAAATGGTAAGCAAAAATAAAAATAAAATAAAGGTTTTTGTTTCTTGTACAGTTTGTTTTAAATATTCTTAAAGGGACTCAACTGAGGTTGAAAAGCCAAACACATAACATTTGAATTTCTTACATAAATGAGCTGGGGCACTTTGAACAGAAATATATGCGTAGATAGTTAAGAAATAAACTTTGAAATAAATTGAAAATCGTATTTTTATGCTTTTGTTAGCCCGATTTTGGTGAAAAGCGTTTAAACGCTTTTCATTTTGAATGATTATTCTGGAAAAACGAAGTGCGCGAATGCTCTGAAATTTTGCACAAAGATTAATGGTCTCAACCTACATCAAATGGTACATTTATCTGGAAAAAATATTTTTAGTTCCATCATGTCAAAAAACCTCAGTGGAGTCCCTTTAACATATTTGAATATTATATCTGAATTTTATTTATTACTTATTTCGGCACATTTGTATGCATATCTATTTTAATTGTATTTTTACGATGTGTTTTGACACCGAGGCTCGTCTGTCTTTATGTGATTTTATGAAAGTGTTTAAAGGCTGAATGTAACGTAAAATAAATATTCTACGGGTATAAGCCAAACGACCTAAAATTCTTACTTCATTTATACGGCAATATGTGAATCTTATTTTTTGCGCTGGAACTAGTTAATTCATATAATAATATAACACTTTAACAACATCACATTATAAAATTAGAATTAAAAGATGTATGAGACTGTGTCCTGCAAATTAGGAAAGTATTTAAAAAGGCATTGTCGGATTAAACATTGTAAATGTGCTCATCTAGCGCATGCTTTCAATGAGAAAATAATCAACAATTTAAAAAATATACATTTCATCAAGTCCCTGTGTTGTTTATACTTACAATCGTAATGTTTGGCGTAAGAAAATTGTTATTTGGTATTATTCTTTGAACTCCAACATCTATTAACGTCACCAAAATCATTACGTTTCACTCACCCTTTATTTTATTTTAAAACAGTAATAGCAAAATATCTTACGCGTTGACCCTATATTTTTATTGCATTAATATTTTCCTTCACTATCTCACTACATGCTCGGAAAATTATAGCAAAATTCACCGTGTTGAATTTCTTTTATTACACAATCTTTATTGCGATATCGCGCGATATTTGCATCAAGTATGGACTTCAGAACGTAGAGAAAAATGACATAAAATCGCAGACTATTAAGTAAATGTTAAAGAAAGACATCATTACAAAGACATACATTTACTGAACATTATAAAATTAAAATGAATGACATCGGATGAAAATTGATAAGAACAGACCGGTTTATTGATAAAAAAGACGCAATTTCGCCACCACCGATAGAGGGCGCTTTGACGATGTCCGTGAAGTACGCGGGCTAACGGGCTAGCAGTCTAGCGGGCTAACAGTATGAACTGAGCGGGCTAGCAGTTTAGCGGGATAACAGTGTGAACTGGGCGGGCTAGCAGTCTAGCGGGCTAACAGTGTGAACTGGGCGGGCTGGCGGGCCATCGGGCTAAAATCTAAAACTTTATTCATTGAACATAAAAATGTTATGATACATTACCTGGCAGTGTGAAGTGGGCGGGCTAACAGTGTAGCGGGCTAGCAGTGTGAACTGGGCGGGCTGGCGGGCCAGCGGGCTAAAATCTAAAACTTTATTGATTCAACATGAAAACGTTATGATACATTACCTGGCAGTGTGAAGTGGGCGGGCAAGCAGTGTAGCGGGCTAGCAGTGTGAACTTGGCGGGCTGGCGGGCCAGCGGGCTAAAATCTAAAACTTTATTGATTGAACATTAAAACCTCATGATACATTTCCTAGCAGTGTGAATTGGACGGGCTGACAGTGTAGCGGGCTAGCAGTGTGAACTGGGCGGGCTGGCGGGCCAATGGGCTAAAATCTAAAACTTTATTGATTGAACATAAAAATGTTATGATACATTTCCTGGCAGTGTGAAGTGGGCAGGCTAACAGTGTAGCGGGCTAGCAGTGTGAACTTGGCGGGCTGGCGGGCCAGCGGGCTAAAATCTAAAACTTATTGATTGAACATAAAAATGTTATGATACATTACCTGGCAGTGTGAAGTGGGCGGGCTAACAGTGTAGCGGGCTAGCAGTGTGAACTGGGCGGGCTGGCGGGCCAGCGGGCTAAAATCTAAAACTTTATTGATTCAACATGAAAACGTTATGATACATTACCTGGCAGTGTGAAGTGGGCGGGCTAACAGTGTAGCGGGATAGCAGTGTGAACTTGGCGGGCTGGCGGGCCAGCGGGGTTAAATCTAAAAACTTTATTGATTGAACATTAAAACCTCATGATACATTTCCTAGCAGTGTGAATTGAACGGGCTGACAGTGTAGCGGGCTAGCAGTGTGAACTGGGCGGGCTGGCGGGCCAACGGGCTAAAATCTAAAACTTTATTGATTGAACATAAAAATGTTATGATACATTACCTGGCAGTGTGAAGTGGGCGGGCTAACAGTGTAGCGGGGCTAGCAATGTAAACTGGGCGGGCTGGTGGGCCAGCGGACTAAAATCTAAAACTTTATTGATTGAACATAAAAATGTTATGATACATTACCTGGCAGTGTGAAGTGGGCGGGATAACAGTGTAGCGGACTAGCAGTGTGAACTGGGCGGGCTGGCGGGCCAGCGGGCTAAAATCTAAAACTTTATTCATTGAACATAAAAATGTTATGATACATTACCTGGCAGTGTGAAGTGGGCGGGCTAACAGTGTAGCGGGCTAGCAGTGTGAACTTGGCGGGCTGGCGGGCCAGCGGGCTAAAATCTAAAACTTTATTGATTCAACATGAAAACGTTATGATACATTACCTGGCAGTGTGAAGTGGGCGGGCTAAACAGTGTAGCGGGCTAGCAGTGTGAACTTGGCGGGCTGGCGGGCCAGCGGGCTAAAATCTAAAAACTTTATTGATTGAACATTAAAACCTCATGATATATTTCCTAGCAGTGTGAATTGGACGGGCTGACAGTGTAGCGGGCTAGCAGTGTGAACTGGGCGGACTGGCGGGCCAACGGGCTAAAATCTAAAACTTTATTGATTGAACATAAAAATGTTATGATACATTACCTGGCAGTGTGAAGTGGGCGGGCTAACAGTGTAGCGGGCTAGCAATGCAAACTGGGCGGGCTGGTGGGCCAGCGGGCTAAAATCTAAAACTTTATTGATTGAACATAAAAACGTTATGATACATTACCTGGCAGTGTGAAGTGGGCGGGCTAACAGTGTAGCGGGCTAGCAGTGTGAAGTGGGCGGGCTGGCGGGCCAGTGGGCTAAAATCTAAAACTTTATTGATTGAACATAAAAATGTTATGATACATTACCTGGCAGTGTGAAGTGGGCGGGCTAACAGTGTAGCGGGCTAGCAGTGTGAACTGGGCGGGCTGGCGGGCCAGCGGGCTAAAATCTAAAACTTTATTGAGTGAACATTAAAACCTCATGATACATTTCCTAGCAGTGTGAATTGGACGGGCTGACAGTGTAGCGGGCTAGCAGTGTGAACTGGGCGGGCTGGCGGGCCAACGGGCTAAAATCTAAAACTTTATTGATTGAACATAAAAATGTTATGATACATTACCTGGCAGTGTGAACTGGGCGGGCTAACAGTGTAAGCGGGATAGCAGTATGAACTGGGCGGGCTGGCGGGACAGCGGGCTAAAATCTAAAACTTTATTTATTGAACATAAAAATGTGATGATACATTACCTGGCAGTGTGAAGTGGGCGGGCTAACAGTGTAGCGGACTAGCAGTGTGAACTGGGCGGGCTGGCGGGCCAGCGGGTTAAACTTTAATACTTAATTGTATCAACATGAACACCTCATGATATATATTTCGTAGAAGTGTGACAATATGAAAACCTCATGATACATTTCTAAGAAGTGTGAAGTGGGAGGGCTGGCGTGTTCATGATTCATTAACTGAAGTTTGCGTTTTTTCATCAAGGCAAAGAAACAGGCACAGTTATGGACTTACAAAAGGATTAAAACAAAAACTTTTGTACTCGAGCCAACTTGTGGCGAACTGGTTAATATACCGGACTCTCAGTGCAGGGGCAGAGATTGTTCTGGGGTCACTTCTGTCAAATATTCCGTATTAAATTTAAACCATGGTCTCAGCCAACCAGGGATGGTTATGGAACTGACATCTTTTGTTTTAATAGCAAAATCTAGACATTTTTAAAAACTCCTAATCCCGGTAGGCTGAAACAAACTACAGACATTAACACTTCATTTAAGTGCTTTGACCGAGTATACTCAGCCTTTGCGAACATCGTAGATCCACATCAGTCGGTGCGCATTCGCGCCGTCTGCCAAGAATCTACACTGTTTACTGCCCAACCACTGAGTATGATTCTAGTGTCCAAGCACCGAACATTGTGGAACCTGATCAACCGGCTCTTGTTGGCGCCTATTGATATAACTCAAAACGGGAACGGTGACCCCAAATTCTTTTTTGCTTAAAATGTTTCTGTTATCATATTTTAACAACATGCCAAGTTTAAAGAAATTCTATTGAACAGTTTTAATTTTGCCTATATGCCTATATGAAAACTCCCGAAAAACGTCATTAAGGGTTAAAAATAAAATATCAACCATAAGAGTTTTTTGTCGTCTTTTTATTAATAAAAAGTTTCTGCGCCGATGGCAACAGTTGCTTCTCTGTGATCAAAATTCTGATTTTCATTTTTTTCAATACGGGCGTTGACAAGAAATACAAGAAAATGCGAGTTTGTTATCGTATATATTTTTCAATTTGATAGAACTTATGCTGCGCTTCGCGTGGCTTGCAATAAGTTCCATAAAATTAAAAAAATAAACAATAACCTATACTTATAACAATCTCAAATATTATGCAAAAGTTATTTTTCAAAAAATATTAAGAAATGTCAAGGAACAGTATATATATATAAAGGTTAATAAACCTTTCGAAAATTTCGAAATTTTTCACGAGCTTATGCATTCTTACTGACAACATGCACCATAAAAATATTTCTGAATATACATACACAAGCCAACAAAGTTTATGTATAATACATTAGTTCAAACGAATGAACAAACATGAAAATCAATACATGATAAAACGTTAGATAATTTTCAAAAATATAAAAATGAATTATCAGTTTAATGGATATCTGTAGAAACATTGTGTTTATAATGTAATAAAAGCTAATTAACTATAACAATAAGGTCATTATTACTTTTTGTTCAATATTACTTATACAATTATACGAACAACAAATAAGACAGACAGAAATCACTTTATTTCATATTTGTACTAAATACGACCACGGATTTATATATATATATATATATAAATCCGTGATACGACATAATAATTATATGTTGTTAAAATGTACATTACATATATGTACATGTATATATTTTAACTTATGATGCATAGCTTTATACATACTTGAAAAAAAATATGATTTTTTTTACATCATATTTTGACTACATTTTTAAAATTTTAACCAATATATAACACATAGAAGAAAATTCATTAAATTACTAAAATAAAATATTATATCAACAGAAATTGAGAAATATATCAATTGAAATTTTTATAATAAATATTTATCATTTGTAATATTGTCATCTTGAAAAACATCTTATCAAGTATTTCTCGACCTCGCCTATAATATCACCAACGGAAATTTGACACCTTCATTGTTTTCCCTTCTTTAACTAACTGGTCAGCAGTTTTCGATAATCCTTGTCAGCAGTTTCCTATACATTCTATATCGTCAGCTTATTCGTCAGCAGTTTAGTATCGCCCACGGTCTCCGGTGCCTAACGGTCACTGGCAAAACACGTCGAGTGTGGATACACCCTTTGGTTTCCCTACCCCCACACAGCTCACCTCCTGATATTGTAAATTAACAAGTACTATATAAACCGAATAGTCATAGACTGGTGATATATATTCAATCTGTTTTAAAAGTTATAACATAATCCAATTTTCTGCTTTGAACGGACAAAGAAAATAGAGAGAACTCTAGATAACTTCTCGTTGTCATGGCAACACCACCATATCAAAATTTTGTTTTAGTTTTGTTCATGGACAGTAGTGAAATGATAGTTGTTGGTTTATCCGAACATAATTATGAAATAAAAATGTGACAAATATACCGACAATGAAATATCTCAATCAACATACTGCTGTCATTGATTCCCAGTTTGCGGCATTTTCCGCAATTTCTGAATCTATATCACTAGGATATAATCTGCCGTAAATCAGTAGGCCTAATGGTTGAGGATAAGATCCTAAAAATTGTGGGATTTTTTTACGAAATGCAACTCATTCCAAAAGGCAAACATCATTTTTGATCATCTGGACGGGATTGTTAAAACCTCTTTCCTCCATTTTGTACCGATTTCAGACCCCAGGTTGCCATTTCGGGACAACTTTTCAGGCTCAGGCGGGACACCCCAGTTCTTGATAACCCCCACATTTCCGCAAGCTTAGGGTTGGTTAACGTCCTTACATGAAAATCATGTAATCACTAATGGTAGCCTCGAACTCAGAGCTCCAGTAAGAACATATGAGGAAACTCTTGATGGGTAACATCTGTGGTAATAAGTATGCCGTCGCTTTTTTGGTTTTTCACAAATTTGACATTCTTAATATAGTCAGGAAGTACAGAAAGATGGCCCATTTCAAAAAGCATACATGGGATTTTTATTTGTCAGGTTGTAAATGCCACCGATACACGGGATCCTCGCTTTTAAAACGTCCCATCCGAAAGACTTTTGGTAATGTTTAGGGAGGAGCGGGGGGTGGAACTCAAACCCCTTGATTTATATATACAAATGTATGTATTTTAACCACCAGACCACAGATCCGCTCCTAAATAAATCGCCAGATTCCTAGATGTCCTTATGTTTATGGACAAGCTTCTGTCATTGCACGAAGTATACACCTATGTATGTACCTCTGGTGCATCTTCTGCTTCACTACATGAGGTTCTATATTTGACTGCCCTACTACTAAATCTTATGTTGCAGTGTTTTTTTTTTCTGTTTCAGTTAAGATCGTTTTTTCTGTATACCATGCATCACTTAAATATCAATACGGATTTAAAAACATTTAGTGTACTCTCAAAGGATCGTGTAT
The DNA here is from genome assembly GCF_026571515.1 of Ruditapes philippinarum. Classification (NCBI taxonomy): domain Eukaryota; kingdom Metazoa; phylum Mollusca; class Bivalvia; order Venerida; family Veneridae; genus Ruditapes; species Ruditapes philippinarum. The sequence goes on along the minus strand of NW_026864805.1, from coordinate 90,206 downwards.
ACTATATGAAACAATCATTGTTAGCCCGCCGAGTTCACACTGCTAACAAATGCATCATAACGCTTTAGTGTTAAAATAATTAAGTATGGAATTTAGACCACTAGACTGCTAGCACATTACACTGTTAGCTCACCGAGCTTATACAGCTAGGAAATGTATAGTAAGGTTTTTATGTTGAATCAATTAAGTTTTAAAGTTTAGCCCGCTGGCCCGCCAGCCCGCCCAGTTCACACTGCTAGCCCGCCACACTGTAAAATATGAAAAACAAGATCAACAAGGAAAGGCGGCGTTCAATAAAGCCCGCCCACTTCACACTGCCAGGTATGTATCATGAGGTTTTAATGATGAATCAATAAAGTTTTAGATTTTAGCCCGTTGGGCCGCCAGCCCGCCCACTTCACACTGCTAGCCCGCTACACTGTCAGCCCGTCCAATTCACACTGCTAGGAAATGTATCATGAGGTTTTTATGTTCAATCAATAAAGTTTTAGATTTTAGCCCGCTGGCCCGCCAGCCCGCGCAGTTCACACTGCTAGCCCGCTACATTGTTAGCCCGTCCAATTCACACTGCTAGGAAAATGTATCATGAGGTTTTAATGTTCAATCAATAAAGTTTTAGATTTTAGCCTGCTGGCCCGCCAGCCCCAAGTTCACACTGCTAGCCCGCTACACTGTTAGCCCGCCCACTTCACACTGCCAGGTAATGTATCATAACGTTTTCATGTTGAATCAATAAAGTTTTAGATTTTATCCCGCTGGCCCGCCAGCCTGCCCAGTTCACACTGCTAGCCCGCTACACTGTCAGCCCGTCCAATTCACACTGCTAGGAAATGTATCATGAGGTTTTTAATGTTCAATCAATAAAGTTTTAGATTTTAGCCCGCTGGCCCGCCAGCCCGCCAAGTTCACACTGCTAGCCCGCTACACTGTTAGCCCGCCCACTTCACACTGCCAAGTAATGTATCATAACGTTTTCATGTTGAATCAATAAAGTTTTAGATTTTAGCCCGCTGGCCCGCCAGCCCGCCCAGTTCACACTGCTAGCCCGCTACACTGTTAGCCCGCCCCTCTTCACACTGCCAGGTAATGTATCATAATATTTTTATGTTGAATCAATAAAGTTTTAGATTTTAGCCCGCTGGCCCGCCAGCCCGCCCAGTTCACACTGTTAGCCCGCTACACTGTTAGCCCGCCCATTTCACACTGCCAGGTAATGTATCATAACATTTTTATGTTCAATCAATAAAGTTTTAGATTTTAGCCCGTTGGCCCGCCAGCCCGCCCACTTCACACTGCTAGCCCGCTACACTGTTAGCCCGCCCACTTCACACTGCCAGGTAATGTATCATAACATTTTTATGTTCAATCAATAAAGTTTTAGATTTTAGCCCGTTGGCCCGCCAGCCCGCCCAGTTCACACTGCTAGCCCGCTACACTGTCAGCCCGTCCAATTCACACTGCTAGGAAATGTATCATGAGGTTTTAATGTTCAATCAATACAGTTTTAGATTTTAGCCCGCTGGCCCGCCAGCCCGCCAAGTTCACACTGCTAGCCCGCTACACTGCTAGCCCGCCCACTTCACACTGCCAGGTAATGTATCATAACGTTTTCATGTTGAATCAATAAAGTTTTAGATTTTAGCCCGCTGGCCCGCCAGCCCGCCCAGTTCACATTGCTAGCCCGCTACACTGTTAGCCCGCCCACTTCACACTGCCAGGTAATGTATCATAACATTTTTATGTTCAATAAATAAAGTTTTAGATTTTAGCCCGCTGGCCCGCCAGCCCGCCCAGTTCACACTGTTAGCCCGCTATACTGCTAGCCCGCCCAGTTCACACTGTTAGCCCCGCTAGACTGCTAGCCTGCCCAGTTCACACTGTTAGCCCGCTAGACTGCTAGCCCGCTCAGTTCATACTGTTAGCCCGCTAGACTGCTAGCCCGTTAGCCCGCGTACTTCACGGACATGCTTTGACGTCACAGTAACGCTGTTTATTTATAAAATAATACTGCAGAAGTAAAGCTCACATATTTATATGTTTGCATACCAAAAATCATCAAGATCTGAGATGTTGTCATATTTCGGTCGGAAAGTAGCGAGCTACCTTAACATACTAAGCCCTGCCTATAAAGTAAGCACAAATGTCTGATAAATACGGTGTCCTTATCGTGCCATTTAGAATGTCGTCCGTCGCGTCTAAGGGTAGACACACGACAATGCGAAGTGACATCGCGACAATGCGAAGCGACGCTCGACAACGCGAAGCGATATGCGACAATGCGAAGCGACGCTCGACAGTGTCAAACGATATGTCGCACTGTCGCCTAGAAATGTCGCGGTAAAAAAGGGCGACATTTAAGAAATGTCGCTTCACGTTGTCGAGTGTCGGCTTCGCATTGTCGAGCGTCGCTTCGCGTTGTCGCGATGTCACTTCGCGTTGTCGCGATGTCACTTCGCGTTGTCGCATTGTCACTTCGCATTGTCGAGTGTCGAGGTTGGTAGAAGTGCATACCACGACACTCGACAATGCGAAACGACAACGCGACAATGCGATACGACGCTCGACAATGCGAAGTGACACTCGACATCGCGAAGCGACATTTTTTAAAAATGTCGAGTAAATGTCGCGTTATTTTATGATTTTTACACCGCGACGCTCAACATTGCGAAAAAGACACTCGACAATGCGAAGCGACACTCGACAACGCGAAGCGATACTCGACAACGCGAAAAGACACTCGACAATGCGAAGCGACATTTGGAATAATATCGTATCGCATTGTCGTGCGTCTACCGGTGCTTGGTCAGAATTTACTAACTCACCGACAAACGGTGCGATCATGGAAGGGGTCGCACTAAACTGCTGACGAATTAGCTGACGATATAGATATATAGGAAACTGCTGACGCCAGTTAAATAAAGAAAGGATTATCGGAAAAAATGCTGACCAGTTACACAAAGAAGGGAAACATTGAAGGTGTGAAGTTATATAAACACGCCGTAGGGGGTAATAAAAAGATGGGAAATTACTTTTATTCTTTTAATTATATTTTTTAATTTTTGCATTTATATGACTATGTTTTATAACTAAATTAATATATACATTTAAAGTACCATAATATCAAACAATTTAACACGGATTTACATTACTACATGTAATATAAATCCGTGATTTTAAAAGGATATATTAAACAGCTTTTTATACCTCTAAAGATATGCAAAAATTTGAATTAATGTTTTATAAAGAATTATGATGTTATGAGTTTTATCAAAATCTCTTGTTAGTGATATTTCAATAGAAAAATCTTGTAACGGAAAAAAAATGTATTTTCAAAAGCAATAATTGCAATTTGAATTAATATTAAATAAGTCAGCAGTGTTTTAACTTAATTAAATGTCGACAAAATTTTATACAATATATTGAATTTCGTACATTATAAAATGAATTAAAATTTCACGACAAAATATATTTTTTTCTTTATTTCTAACTGGTCAGCAGTTTCCCTATATATCTAACTGGTCAGCAGATTCTACTACATGTGTATATGTTTAACTGGTCAGCATTTTCTCGCCTGAATGTAAAGAGCGTTAAATTTGCTAACCATATAGAATAAGAAGAGTTTTACGGCTTAAATCAATTTGAAATAACATTAAATTGGTCAGCAGTGTTTTTACTTAATTAAATGTCGACATAATTTTTATAAAATAAATTGAATTTGCATACATAATAAAAATGAATTACAATTTCACGGCAAACTATATTTTTTCTCTATATATCTAACTGGTCAGCAGTTTCCCTATATATCTAACTGGTCAGCAGATTCTACTATATGTTTAAACTGGTTCAGCATTTTCTCGCCTGAATGTGAAAGAGCGTTAAATTTGCTGACCATATAGAATAAGAAGAGTTTTACGGCTTAAATCAATTTGAATTAAACATTAAATTGGTCAGCAGTGTTTTTACTTAATTAAATGTCGACATGATTTTATATAATATTAAAAATTTGCATACATAATAAAATGAGTAACAATTTCACGGCAAAATATATATTTTTTCTACATTTCTAACTGGTCAGCAGTTTCCCTATATATCTAACTGGTCAGCAGATTCTACTATATGTTTAACTGGTCAGCATTTTCTCGCCTGAATGTAAAGAGCGTTAAATTTGCTGACCATATAGAATAAGAAAGACTTTTACGGCTTAAATCAATTTGAAATAATATTAAATTGGTCAGCAGTGTTTTACTTAATTAAAAATGTCGACATAATTTTATAAAATATTATTGAATTTGCATACATTATAAAATGTGAATTACAATTTCACGGCAAAATATATTTTTCTCTATATATCTAACTGGTCAGCAGTTTCCCTATATATCTAACTGGTCAGCAGATTCTACTATATGTTTAACTGGTTTAGCATTTTCTTCGCCTGAATGTAAAGAGCGTTAAATTTGCTGACCATATTATAGAAAATAAGAGAGTTTTACGGCTTAAATCAATTTGAAATTAACATTAAATTGGTCAGCAGTGTTTTTTACTTAATTAAATGTCGACATTATTTTTATAAAATATATTAAAATTTTGCAAAAAATGGTAAAAAAATTCGTAGCTTTTAAAATTTTATTTTTTCTCTATTTTATCAAAATTTTGGTCGCAGATTCAAACCAATATGGTACTTTTTTAAAAACTTTATTTTTAAACTGTTTTTTGGGTTTTTTTGTCATAGATAAAATCAAGAATAAAGGGGTCGCTTTGTGAAATCGTTTTTTAAAAAATGACCTTGGGGAAAATATCGTTTCCCCCGTTTAAATTTTTCATTTTAAATGGATATCTTTTGGAAAAATTTGTTTATAATGTAAAAAAAAAGCTTATTAATTTTAAAACCCAAATTAGAAACATTTTTTAAATTTTTGTTCAATTTTAACTTATACAATTATACGAACAACAAATAAGGAAAAAAAAATTTCATTTTTAATTTCATTTTTGGCCCAAAATACACATAATAATTATTTTCTTTTAAAATTTAAAATAGTATATGTACTGTAAAAATTTTAACCTATGATGCATAATTTTTTTAACAAAATTTTGAAAAAAAATTTAATGATTTTTCTTTAACATCATTTTTTTTGGATACTTTTTTAAAAATTTTTTAACCCCAAAAATTATATAACCCCTAAAAGAAAATTAAATTAAAGGGTTTCTTAAATAAAAAAAATTTATATAAAAAAATTAAAATTGGGGAAAATTACAGAATTTATATCAATTGAATTTTTTATAATTTAAATTATGTATCTTTTGTAATTTTGAAAATTTTAAAAAAAACTTTTTTAATCAAGAAATTTCTCGACCTCGCCGGGAAATTTACCAACGGAAATTTTGACCCCTTCTTTTGTTTTCCCTTTTTTATCTAACTGGGGTCAGATTTTTCGATAATCCTTCTTTGTTTAAACTGGTGGGCATTTTCCTTTAATATTTCCTTATATGTCAGCAAATTTTCGTCACCATTTTTAAAGTGCGCCCCTTTTTCCATGACGTCCCTTTTGGGTCGCTGAGTTAGTAAATTCTGACCAAGCACCGGTAGACGCACGACAATGCGATACGATATTATTCCAAATGTCGCTTCGCATTGTTCGAGTGTCGCTTCGCGTTGTCGAGTATCGCTTCGCGTTGTCGAGTGTCGCTTCGCATTGTCGAGTGTCGCTTCGCAATGTTGAGCGTCGCGGTGTAAAAATCATAAAAATAACGCGACATTTACTCGACATTTTAAAAAATGTCGCTTCGCGATGTCGAGTGTAACTTCGCATTGTCGAGCGTCGTATCGCATTGTCGCGTTGTCGTTTCGCATTGTCGAGTGTCGTGGTATGGCACTTCTACCAACCTCGACACTCGACAATGCGAAGTGACAATGCGACAACGCGAAGTGACATCGCGACAACGCGAAGTGACATCGCGACAACGCGAAGCGACGCTCGACAAATGCGAAGCGACAGTCGACAACGACGAAGCGACATTTCTTAAATGTCGCCCTTTTTTACCGCGACATTTCTAGGCGACAGTGCGACATATCGTTTGACACTGTCGAGCGTCGCTTTGCATTGTCGCATATCGCTTTCGCGTTGTCGAGCGTCGCTTCCCATTGTCGCGATGTCACTTCGCATTGTCGTGTGTCTACCCTTAGACGCGACGGACGACATTCTAAATGGCACGATAAGGACACCGTAGATAAAGCGTTATATCATCCTGATTAAACTAGACTAAGTGTAGTGTTAATGATCAGCGTCCCTTGTAAATAGTGCATATGCTTAATCCTCCTTATAAATGTATATGTAAAAATGGAAATAGATTTTAAAGTCTTCGTACAATAATGGTTTTTCATATGCCTAATAATTTAACCACGATATGAACCTATGTGAGGATATCATGTAAGATGCATTTACATAAAAATACACGGAACATAAACCGGAATATATCCCCTATTTGAAACGAAAAATACCAACAAGAAACATTAACAACTGAAAATGTTATGTCGTTAATGCAATGTGCATGTTAAGCGACCCGACGCACGCTATAACTTTTAAAATTTGACTTTAAACGACGTCCCCAAAGCGTATTGTCTTTTAAATTTATAACCCGGTTTCCAGGGAAGAACTTTTATTTTTTTTCTCAAAAAATTTAATTTTTGGGCTTTTTTTTCAGAAAAAATCAAACGAAAATTGATATTTACTCGCCTGGGCCGGCTGGGTTATATTTCCCAAAACAACCGTTTTATATAGGGCCATTTAACCTGTCAAAAAATTTTTATAACTAAAAAATTTAATTAAACTTTTTATGATTACCCAAAATGAAAAGCGCGTTAAAAACTTTTTAAAAGTATTATAAATTTTGTTTTTTGCTATTAAGACGGGATTAACTCCCCGTTTCCCCCGATGAAAAAAAAAAGCTTTTTCTAACACCCACATTTTTTACAAAATAAGAAAATTTCGCGCGTTTTAAAAATAAGTCTTTTGCCGCGCGCCTTTGAAAATAAGTTTTCCTATTAAAATTTGTAAGGGGTAATTTAAACGCTAAAATTAAAAAAAAAGTGTTTTTTTAGCAAGAAAAAATGGGGAAAATTTTAATGGTTTGTTTTGTTCCGGGTTTTGGGGGGAAAGGTTTTATCCTTTGAGCAAAAAAAGTGTGACTTTAGCCGAGTTTTAGCGACCCAAAAATTTTTCCCCTTTCCCCGCAGGCCCCAAAAAAACCCTTCCCCAAGCCAGACCTTCAACGAGGGTGTTTTGTTTTTACCCTTTTTTTAAAATTTTTTTAAAATAATTAAAGGGTTTTCCCCTTTCTTTTTTTTCCCCGATAAAAAGCCCCCTTAAAAATGTAGTTTTTTTGTCAAAAACTGTGATTTCCTTTTATGAACCTAAATTTTGACTTGGAAAGATAAGTTTATTCTGGCAAGGCTTTATCCAGCTGATGAAATTGACAGTAGCAGGATAAAGAATTAAACACCGGCTGTCGGTACAGCCGGGAATATCTTGCTCTCGGGTAACTGTTTAAAGCGGCAACTCGGCAGAGCCTCGTTATCGCAGTAAACAGTTAACCTCGAGCTAGACATTCCGGTCTGTACCGGCAGCCAGTGTAAGATTCTTATAATATATAATTATATTGTTTTAAACACTAAAACGAGTAAAAGAAAGCGATTCTCTGATATCAACGTAAGAAAAGGGTTGTTCTAAATTGAAAAATGCGTTATGTCAAGTTAAACCCTCACAATAGACATAAATGGCATCGGGACCGCCGCATTGCGTTGCAATCGAATCCACTGCCGTCTGCGTTGTAATCATTTTTTGTCAATTCTTTTATAAAAAGACAATAACAATTTTCAAAAATTCCAAATTATGGTTATTTTGGTGCAAGTTTTATACATATGATGTAATGCTGGTGCATTAAGGGGCCGTTTTGCACACAATTGTACGTGTTTTAACCTAAAATAGGCAAAAATGGCAATGAATTGCACCGTGTGCGTGTAATAAGTTGGAAACGTACAAATGTGGGCTCCAGTCTCACTAAGTGTTTCCGGTAAAACATTAAAACATAATGTAAAATTCACTTACCGGCAGCAGCAAACGGCCATATTTTATCCACCGCTTCTGCGACGAAATCTCCATCGCGACCGATTCTTCAAAAGCTATGGCCAGTGTGATAATAATTGCATTAATATTAATTATTTAAATTCCTTAGTAAGAGTTGATTACACAGTCCCGTAGCTACTGTCGAACATAGTTTATAATGTCCGCAGTCAATCGCCTGCCACTTTTCAACGTCTCTCTCGGCGATTGACGTCACCAACGTCCTTGAAAATTTCTTCTTTCTGCCTCTCCCTTATTTTTCTTTTTTTCAATTTTTATTACCCTTTTTTAATCATTTATTTCAATCAAAAACTTTGCTGTGGCTACCTTAACCTTTTCCCTTTTTTCCATTATTCCTTTTTATGTTTTAGACAGTTTCTCGACTTACTATTGACACAATTTCTTATTGATCGAATTTCGTGACGTTTTGACGGCATAACTTTAACGTTAGTTTTTCTTTTACAAGTGACATATGAATTGTGATTGCACAGTGATATGTTAATATGATATATGTAAAATATGTGATATAAATGAAGTCATTTTTCTGACAACGTCAAATATGACTTATGACGTTTCGGCGTATTTTGAAATCTAATTGTGTCATTTTGTAAAATATACGGTTCATAAAGCGCGTATTGTCAGCGCAAATTTATACTGCGCCGGTGTGCGTTGCCATGTTTTTTAAATCGCTGTTACGTACAAGCTTTTTGCGTTAACAAATTAGATATGGTATATAGTGTGATATATAACAATAAGTGATAGTTTGAAAATTCTTCAATTGACAGCCCCAGTGATCATCCTTCGTATGTCCCGAAGACTTTAAAATCTTTTTCCTTTTTTAGACATACATGTACATATATTTATAAGGAGGATTAAGCATATGCACAGGACACTGATCATTTCCACTACACTATAGTCTATCAGGATGATAACGCTTTATCAGACATTCATGCTTACTTTATAGGCGGGGCTTAATATGCTAAGTGTTCTATCCTATGATTCAAATTATCGAATAAATATTTTTCAGTACTGTATCCAATAAATATTTTAAATTATACAATATATATTTTCAAATATAGAACATATATATAGAAAATTATCGCACACAAATATTTTTTGATGAACAAATATTTTAGTAGGATAGAATAAATATTATGGTAAAGCATATAAAATTAGAGTTATACAATATAAATATTGGATATAGACCAAAAATTAAATTTATTGAATATTGCAACGTTTAACATGCCATACTCCTGTATTTCCAGAATTAACTCCATTTAATTTTTGAATTTATTTGAAAATTGTTATACTTTTTATAAGTATTATATTTCTTATTATAAATGGTATCTACTCTAGACTTAAGATAATTGTTTTATGTCATTTCTCACATCATGCATGACAAGGTGTTCATAACTCAATCATCTTTATTTCAAGTGTTATTTCGTCTTTGAAGTCATAATTTCATTTTAAAAACTTAATATACTTTTTGCTCTTATCATTTTGTTACTGTATGATCGACTTCAGATTTCATTTTGTTGTCTTTTCCGTTAAAGCATAGAAATGTCTGTTTACATTTTATTGTCATGCTCACATGCATATTATATGGTGCAGAAATATTGAACATTTGAGTGGTGCTTTCTTGATACTGATACAGAGATATATTTATATCATCCTTTACTGCGTCCAGTATTTAATTAGTCGAGCTTCACTGTCTCCTCTGACAGCTCTTGTTTAGTGTCCTGTTATAGTTTCCAAAACGTAACACATTGTCTAATTACCTGAAACACCAAATAATTTAACATCCAACGCCTTCTTCTTGGTTGATAAGCATCTGACATGCTTGAATGTTCTTTTTTTTTAAAAAACATATTTGCCCTTTTTAAGAAGGATTTTTTCTGAAGCATAATGTGCCTTTTATATAGGTGTCACAATCACATTTAAATACTGCATATGGATGACAATAATGATTCTGTTGATGTCAACAACGACAAAACTATTGGCGATGATTGTGATTATTATGATCATCGTTCAAAAAATGATTATTATATAATGGAGCAGATTATCTGGATTCTAAATAATAAAGATATGAGCCGTGTCACGACAAAACCAACATAGTGGGTTTGCGACCAGCATGGATCCAGACCAGCCTGCGCATCCGCGCAGTCTGATCGGGATCCATGCTGTTCGCTTACCAACTCTATTACAAGTAGAGAAACTGATAGCGAACAGCATGGATCCTGATCAGACTGCGCGGATGCGTAGGCTGGTCTGGATCCATGCTGGTCGCAAACACATTACGTTGATTTTGTCATGACGCAGCTCATATAATCTCCAATGACCACATGATTCACACATGCATCTAAACTTACACCTAACGTAAAACTATCGTGTTACTGTAAAATAATTTACTTTGTCCAGTTATTTATTCGCAACTATATATATTAATGATATAACTATTTGCTACTGTATTATTGTTGTAAATGGGTTTTCTACATACATATTCATGAGACCGTCACAGAAGCTGATAACAATTGCTTTATATCAAATTAAAAATCAGGGACAGAGTGCGGTGTTCAGAAGATCCGACATATGAAAAAATACCGATCTTATCTTATTTAATTGGTATTAAATATATAATTGTGTATTTCAATTTTAACCGATTTTTCCTCTATATTACAATTTTAATCTTGATTGTTTAAAAACAAGCTGCACTAATTATAAAACAAATAATACTATAGATAATAATTGGTGCTTGTCTTTATTTTATGTAATTTGTTAGACAATATTTTTGTTTTAAATACACATTATGAAAGTATTATTAAAGCACTGTGTTAAGTCTTGTCTGAATGTGATAGTTCTTTAGGAATTTCCTTTGTAACAGTAGCATTTGCGCATGCGTGATTAGCACTTAGTCGTTGGAGAAAATGGTGTGCGTAAAAGCCAAGTCTATCTGTGGTAGTAGTAGGTGAAGACTGTTCACTTCCTGTCGAAATTTTCTCACATGTATCTGCAATAAAGTTTACTTTGTCAACTTGCATGCAACTTAAAGGCAAACTATATTCAGCATTTAATAGTGGTAATACTAGTTTTTTTTTGCAAGGCTTTTTCGCTTTAATATTATTTAGTCACACACTTAAATGACAAGTAACACTATGATTATGTGTACGACGAAGATGAATGTGATGTCACACAAAAACACCTTTTTTCCGGTTTATTTTTTCTCCAAGAATTCATTAAATTGCTGTAATGATTTTGACAGCGACAAAAATAATGAATCATGTTAAGACTATGTATTAAGAAATGAACAAGTAATGGAAATAAAAAATAATAATTTTACTATGTATGATTAAAGTAACATGATCCATGATACTGCGAATCAAGTAGATATATGTTACTTATACTACCCTTATAAACTGTGTTGGTGCTAATCCCGTCAGGTTTCTTTTTAAAGAAGTAAGAATCGAAAAATGGTTACACTACTTCGATGCATGCTTGAGTTCTCCTCCCAAGTAAATCATTTAAGGTGTTGGTTTCGTTTAAACCTGTCCGATCAATAAAAAAAAACCTTAAGTCACTTACCTGTGTATGAAGTTAATGAGGCTGAACGAGGTAACATCCTTGGAAACGTCGAGAAAGGAGCAGGTGTTGTAGACCATGGAAACGGAAGTCTTGGCATCCATGGATGGTATACTGATGGATGATGTATGCTGGGTAATGATGGTTGAAGAAGTGAGAGCGATGTAGAAAATGACGTCATGGGATCCTGTCTGTGTCTGAAGACATCAAACATTCTGACTATGTTCTTTTCTTGCTTTCGCCATTTGGCACGCCTGTTCTGAAACCAAACCTGGTTAAAGGATAAAAAAAAGTAAAAAAAGGATGTGAGACAGTTACACAGTTGATAAACGAAATTACTTTACTATACAATTTAATGTGCACCGTGCCTGACGATTGTAATCAAGCGCCTGCTTCTTTTTTGTAACTGTACCCTTTGTTTTAACCTTTCAGTAGACTCGATTGTACTCGATTCGTTGCTAAATATAGCGCTATACGTGTCTTTCATACAAATTTGCAATTTTAATTTATGACATAAACTATTATAAACAAGAGCCGGTTGAACCGGGTGATGCTCCCCGAATAGGTTTTGGACACAGGAAGGTATACCTCTTGTTGTGTCAGAGTAATGTCACAGACAAATTTCAAAGTGTAAAAACAACCCAAATATTGTCTCAATATGGTGATCATATTTGTGAAATAGTTGTAACATCCGACTGCAAATAACGAAGTTATGCGCCGGACATGATTTTGCTGCAAGGTCATGCTGTGACCTTGACCTTCAAGGTAGCGACCCAAATGTTGCATGCAACACGTCGATTCAATATGGTGATCATCTCTGTGAAATAGTTGTTAAATCCGACTTCCAGAAACGAAGTTATGGGCCGGACACGATTTTGCTGCAAGGTCATGCCGCGACCTTGACCTTCAAGGTAGCGACCCAAATGTTGCGCGCGACACAATGTCTCATTGTGGTGATCATTTCTGTGAAATTGTTGTAAAATCCGACTTCAAATAATGAAGTTATGTGCCGGACACAATTTTGCTGCAAGGTCATGCTATGACCTTGACCTTCAAGGTAGCGACCCAAATGTTGTGCGTGACACGTCATCTTAATATGATGATCATTTCTGTGAAATACTTTTTAAATCCAACTTCAAATAACGAAGTTATGGCCCGGACACGATTTTGCTGCAAGGTCATGCTGTGACCGTGACCTTCAAGGAAGCGACCCACATGTTGCTCGCGACACATCGTCTCAATATGGTGATCATTCCTGTGAAATATTTTTAAAATCCGACTTCAAATAACAAAGTTATGGACCGGACACGATTTTGCTGCTAGGTCATGCTGTGACCTTGACCTTCAAGGTAGCGACCCAAATGTTGCGCGCGACACGTCGTCTCAATATGGTGATCATTTCTGTGAAAAAGTTTTAAAATCCGACTCCAAATAATAAAGTAATAGGCCGGACACGATTTTGCTGCAAGGTCATGCTGTGACCTTGACCTTCAAGGTAGCGACCCAAATGTTGCATGCGACACGTCGTCTCAATATGGTGATCATTTCTGTGAAATATTTTTAAAATCCATCTTCAAATAATGAAGTTATGGACCGGACACGATTTTGCTGCAAGGTCATGCTGTGACCTTGACCTTCAAGGTAGCGACCCAAATTTGCGCGCGACACGTCGTCTCAATATGGTGATCATTTCTGTGAAATAGTTTTAAAATCCGACTTCAAATAACAAAGTTATGGGCCGGACACGAATTCGGGACGTACGTACGGACGGACGGACAACTCGACGACTATATGCTCCCCCGAAATATTTCGGGGAGCATTCAGAGAGCATAAAAATATGTTATTTCATTTTAAAGTGACGCATTCTGTCATAACAAAATGTGTAATTTTATTTTAAAACGATATATTCTATAATAAAAATATATAATTTTAGTTTATTTTAGCAAATACTAGCATTTACGTAATTATAAAGCTGTGCATGATATTTGGCTGATAAAAATCTGTTGAAAGGAAATGATGACTATATGGTACTTAATTAAAGTGCGTTCTTCATGAAAATGCATTCAAAGTTTCTTTCTAACAACAAAAAATCGCAACTTCCCATTGTTTGTACTGTTAACTCAATTCTACAGAATGACTATTAATGTACACTATATTTTATTAAGCATGCTCTTGCACGCCATATTTTATCAAATTGATCCACTAAACTCTCAGACAGTGTATAAGCACGTATTAGACCTTACAGATAAATTTACTAAATCTTCTTAAGTCTAAATGGTCAAAGCTATTTACACAGCATTCAAAATATATTAATCACCAAATCATTAAAAATTACGTTAAATTTTATGAATAATATCACATCGTAACATCTGTAATCGGATTTCTGTTGCTTTAACTTGTCCTGATAAAATAACATTTCTGACCATACTTTATTTAGATTTTGTTGAGATAAAACTTTACATGATTGATAGTTAAACATGTTTTATGACTAATAATTACAGAAAAGGTTATTAAGGAACTAAAATCACCATTTAAAATATAAATCTTCAAGATCAGTCAGCTTTATATAAAAAAACTCTTATGAGGCGTATAGAAGTACAAAAGTAACGTCATGGTGTTCTTTGAGATACTGTCAGACTATATCTGCAACTTATCACGCAGCATGATATGATAACCTTTGATGCCCTTCGCATCATCCTCTTAGGGTACAAAATAGCTTTGAAATTAATCCCAATGTCTCAAAAAGCATGCTTTCATTGTAAATAAAATGATTAAATTTAGAAAATCTACATTAAAAATGTTTAATTGGTCATCAAAAATATGTATAAAAGTTGTATTGTTGAAGACATTTCTGTGAAACCTTGTTTAAATCAAACAGCTGAAAGGTATTTTGGAAACGCGCCACAATTTGATTAATCTGGTTCGATGTAATCAAATACATAATTAATCCCGTTTGAAAAGTGCACCAAAGTTTAATTATAAATACCAAATAAAGAGAATACAATTAATTCATAAAGAGATTAGGAGCACTTCCAACAGATCTATGTGTAGAAGCAAGGGGAACTCTTTACTTTACCAAAAAATATGACCTATTACTTGAAACTTATAATTATATAATATGTGGAAATAATTGTTCGAGATTATTGTTCCATTTGATTTATGTTTATAGATTAATACCTTGTGGTAATTAACGCATTCTGTGTTTCCAAAATATTTTTTCTGTTTATAGAAAATGACCAAAATTCCCCGAATTGAAACGGATTGCAACACTTTTCACTGAAATAGGGCTAATTATAACACAAATAATACGATTATCGACAATTCTTAATGATCTTTTGCATATCTTTCTGTTTTAAGTGCCTCGGTTGATCTATGCAAGACATTCAAATTTAATGCTTTGAGGCGTTTGGACGTCAATGGAGTTCTTTTATTAATAACAATAATGTATTTCACACTGTAATTCTTTTATTTGAGTATAAAAAGAATATCAGAAAATATGCGCAAAATAAGTTTGACATATCTTGCATGATTTACCCTGTTATTCTTGTTCTGTCATGAGGTCAGGTAGCATTTCTTATCAAAACTTTGAAACATTAGGGAGAAGGCCTAGAGCAGCATGCCTCCAGATTCATGCTAATTTTCATTAAGATTTTAAAAATGTTTTTAAAAAATGTAAACTATTGTGAAGTGAACATAGAAAATATTTTAGACATTGCACACAGCATTTGCTATACACGTAGATTACCAAAAATGTCAAAATAAGCACAAAAAGGCCATTATTGTGTTAGTTATGCAGTAGCATGTGGTGGTAAATACTGTAAAATCAGCCCCTAATTACATATAACATAAAGTATTAGGCCTACTTGAATCTGAAATCATTGTACTTTCCTTTAACTCTTAAGTCTCGACTGGAGATATGCAACTTTAAGGCCAGTAACTCCAACACATTGAATGAAATTGTTTTGCCGGACGTTTTAATTATGAGTTGAGGTAGATCGTTGATTTGTCATGCAAAGTCGTGAAATCACGATGTTTTGACAGGATTTTTATTGAAGAGACAAAAGCTTCAAGCATATCGAGAAAAATTCAGTTGCAATGCCTAAAAACTTCTCATTTGTCATTAAATTTTATTGAGACATGCAAAAACATCTTATCAATGCGAATAGAAATAAGTCGACTTGGCGCAAAACATCTCCTCAACTGTTGGCCCTGATAAGCTTCCGTAAGGACGTGCTGAAATCACGCTAATTATGGTGTTCTTGCGTAATTTCAACCTTTAAAATGTTTGGTAAGAATTGAGCATGATAAGTGTTATTTGTTCTTTTATATGTTTTAGTTTGCGGACTAACATCTGAAAAATAAAAACCTGATATTAATTTCACGTGATATCTGCTGTTACGGCAAACATACACTTTAAGTTTACAGAAAACTTGTTAAGAGATATTTATAAATGAAGAATTTTAAGAAATTGTGAAAATCTACGGCGGCACAGAAGTGACGTGCATGTGTTTTTATTCATCTCGTGATGTGCGCAGGAGTTATAAAGTCGTGCGCACTAATAACTTGGTCGTGCACACGAGATAAGTTACTATGTGGTGCGTACGATTAGCCGTGCGAACAATAAAATTAACCAAACAACAGATTACACTTTACAACCGCGCTTTTTTAACTTTTTTAGAAAATTCCTGGTTAAAGTTTTACCTTTGAAAAAACTGAAGGTATTCCCTTGAAATTTGACACATGTCTGTATGATCATATTAGGAATAATCTAGGATCACAATCAAAGGCCTATAAATCAAGTACCTCGTGCGCATGACATAGTAACTTGTGTTCACGACATATTTTTTCATGCTTATGACTTGGACACTCGTGTGGAAGACTTCATTATCTCATGCGCACGACATAGAAACTCATGCGTACGAATTAATAATCTAATGCTTACGACTAAGTAAACGTGCTGACGACATAGTTACTCGTGCGAAAGACATAGTACCTCGTGCTCATGACATATTAAGTCTTGCGCAAGACTTTATAATCTCATGTGCATGACATAGTAACTGGTACGCACGACTTAATTATCCCGTGCGCACGACATAGTAACTGGTGCGCACGACAAAGTAACGGTGTGCACGACATAGTATCTCGTGCACACGATGTAGTAACTTATAATCACGACAAAGATACTCAGTGCACGACTTAATTATCTCAAGCACACGACCTAGTAGTAACTCGTGCGCACGAAACAGTATCTCAGTGAGTTGTTGTCGAAAAGACCATTTAAAATATGTTACATTCGTGCTCATATACAAAAATAAAAATATAAGTGACATATACATGTATTTAAATGACACCAGTCATGTTCATCTAACTCTGAAAACAAGCTTCACAACAAATGTGAAGAATATGTAGATGGGGCGTGACATGCCATCGTTAATGTCCCAGTTGTGGTCACATGCGACAAATGTGAGCCGTACAAAATTTGCACATGCACGCTTAGTCTGATAAACGCTATATTTTTCAATATATTTCGATTTTTTTTTTGTCTGTACCTTTCTGTGCCATTCTAAAGTATAATCTTAAAAGGAAACATTATCGCTCATTGTCTATAAAATGAGCCGCGTCACGACAAAACAAACGTAATGCGTTTGCGACCAGCATGGATCCAGACCAGCCTGCGCATCCGCGCAGTCTGATCAGGACCCATGCTGTTCGCTATCAGTTTCTCTACTTGTAATAGTGTTTGTAAGCGAACAGCATGGATCCTGATCAGACTGCGCGGATGCGGAGGCTGGTCTGGATCCATGGTGGTCGCAAACGCATTACGTTTGTTTTGTCGTGACGCGGCTCAAAAATGTTTTAAACAGTTTATTACATCAGTTGACAGTTAAATCAATGAATTACAATGTATATTTAAATGCGGAAAAAGCATAATTTACACTTTATGTAAATGTTGAACTTGAAATTTCTTGGTTATTTAGCCTATATCGTCATTTGTTTTAAATAATGACATGAGAAAACAACAAGTAAAATGACGTTAACCAGGTCAATGTGGTTAACATTAAAGAAATGAATTGCCCCTGAAATGTTAAAAATGAAATGCAAAACGTTTACAAAGTATATTTTTGGGTTGTTTTTTGTTCTTATGATAACAACAAAATTACACACAACGTTTCTACTGTTATTTAAGACAAAAACAACAACAACAACAACATCAACTTAATAATAATAATAAAATAATAATAGTTATAAGAAGAAGAAGAAGAAAAAGAAGAAGAATTAAAACACAGTTTAAAATAACAAACCTGAACTCTCGCTTCAGTTAGGTCAACCTTTTCAGCAATCTGTTCTCTAAGCGTACAATCCGGGTAATGAGTATGTCTGAACACCGTCTCTAGTTCCCGTAATTGATCTGACGTAAATGTTGTTCTATTACGACGTTGTTTTTTATGGTGGCAGAAGACATCATCATCGTAATCATCATCTTCATCATCGTCACCATCATCTCTTGACTCATTAGACAACGTTGCACTTTCTGCAGATAGAAACAATCGTTCTTACATATCAGACTCGTGTTTCCGTTAGTTTTACCCATGCCTTAAATTTCATCTGGCATGGGGTTGCGGGGGGATGGGAGTTAGAATATGAGTCGCGTGCTTTACAATGGCATGCTTAAGATGACAAGATGACGCTTTCCCGCCGTTATAAATGAATTAGTTTTGTAATTTCATACGCTGTTGTAAGAAAATACATCAAGGTGGTTACCACACTTAAGTGAAATTTTATGTATGTATAAACGGTTGGCTGTAGAATATGAATGTTGTTTTTTTTAGGAAATTTCTTAGACTTTTTCTTAGACAATTAATCGCCGGTCCAAAAAGCGACAATTTTATGCGGCCTCCTGCTATCATTTCCCTTGCGGTAGCTAGTTCTAGAGCTTATATTGCTGTGAAGAAGATCCTCTTAACCATCACAATCTCCTAATCATTCCACGTTCTCTTTTTTCTTTCTTTTTTTTTAAGTACGCATTGTTTCATTTACAACGGCTAACTGTGAATGACGTCAATTCCTGAAAGAACCTGCTCTTAAGCGAGTTTTCGTCACAGAGCATTAAATAACATTCTAATAAAGTTGTGATCGATCATATAATATAAAACACAGTTTCAGTAAGGTTTTGACTTTGCCAATTTTCAGTTACAGCAAATCGCCGGTCCAAAAATGGCCATGCCACGCGGAAATCTCCCGGACATATTGTTTGGGTTAGGGCTTTATTCCTCATTTTGTGCATAGAGGACCCTCCAAAGTTGTACAAAAACGAATGGTGTCTTAACGGCTGGCTCTATAATATTATGTTTTTTATACACTTTATATAGACAAAAAACAAATCGTCGTTCATTAAAATGGCCATGCCACGCGGATATCTCCAGGACAAATTGTTTTGGTTAGGGCTTTGGTGCTCATTGTGTACAAAGAAGACCCTCCAAAGTTGTACAAAAACGAATTTTCAACGGAATCAGACTAATGGTGTTTAAACGGTTGGCTTTAGGATATGGTGTTTTTTTGCGAAAATTCATTCACTTTATATAGAGAAAGAACAAAACGCCGGTCCAAAAAATGACCATGCCATGCGGAAATCTCACGGACATATTGTTTGTGTTAGGGCTTTGGTCTTCATTGTTTGAAAAGAAGACCCTCCGAAGCTGTGCAAAAATGAATCGTTATCGGGATCAGACAAATGGTGTTTTACCTGTTGACTCTAGAATATGGTGTATTTTTAGAAAAAAATATGCACTTTATATAGTGAAAGAACAAAACGCCGGTCCAAAAAAAGAACATTCCATGCGGAAATCTCACAGGCATATTATTTGGTTTAGAGCTTTGGTTTTCAATTTGTGCAAAGAAGACTCTCCAATGTTGTACAAAAACGAATCTGCAACAGAATCGGACACATTATTAGTAAATGTATATAATTATGCTTCTAAAACAATTTTCAAACATCTAAGAATATGTAAAATATGTACTGCAATTATTTGTTCACATTATATGAAATCATTAAAATATATATGCATTCATTTCTTATTGAAAAACTTGACTTATACTTTATAAAAAAATAAATTTCTAATTACCTCCCTTTATTATAATAAAATGAAATGTAAATTCGGTAATATCTTTACAAATAATGCTTTTTGGAACTTACAATATTGATAAATCTTTATTTGAGCATTATATTTATGATATAAATCATAAAAATTGTGTTTTAACAATAGGGTCTTTAGGAACGGCGGTGTTTGGCGTTCTACTTGTTATTGATACAATTCGATGTAAAATGGTACGTTCCAGTCAATACCTTTAATTTGCAGCCACTTGCATTTTCGACATTTGGACTACATAAATTATTGATTTTGATCAATACTTGGCGAATTTGGCGTGTTTTAGCATTCATATATCCGCAAATTAAATGCAATACGTAAACAACGATAACGATATAATGGTGTTGGCGATAAGCATAATGTGATTTGCAATATTTTGTCTTCATATGATGACAGCAGGTGTCGATTTCTTGGGTACATCCCGTTATTTTTCGGCTTGTCCTGCTATTTTGGCGCGTGATTGTCTTACAAAGCTACATCCCGATTCCGATGGAGTTCTCGCCCCTTCACTATACATTGTTTATTTAAATTGTAAATTTACAATGTCAGATGATCAAACATAATCGACAAAGCATCAGACACCGACCTTTATTTAACATAAACACTGAATAATATGCGAAAGCTCACAGTAATTACGCCATGCGAGCAATAAATCATGAAAGACACACCGTAAAGTTTAATAGTTTGTACAGAGCATGAATAAAGGTAGATGATACATGAAGGTATATGATGTTAAATTTTTAATATTCCAAAACAGTACAATAAAAGACTATGCAAGTTCAATAGTTATCACTCAATGAAAGAATTAGTCACTACGCAAGTTTGAATGAAATAATGCAAATAGGAATCAAGCAAAACGCAAGTTCTAATGTCACCGAGCTGAAGCAAGATAGAATAAATGCATTAATTCTGTTCCATTCGTTTTACATTATCGAAGATTATACTCTCTGGTTCTGCATGTGGTAGAACTACTTCCAATCCGTATTAACTCCGAGATTATTATAGATAATAGCCGAGGACGTTCCGATTGAGGGGCGGATACCAAACAGAGTTAGCCTTGGGGCTGACATGTAAGTGGAACATTTTGAGATAAAACAAAAGAAAACGATTGTGAAAGGCGAAAAATGCGTAATTTTTTTCTTAAGATTCGGCCAGCATGTTACAAAAATGTAAAAGATGACTCATAAAACGCATTCTCTAAGTGGCAAATCACATTATACTAATTTTTAAGCGTGTTCCGTAGTCGTATGTGCAAAAGTGAAATTGAATTTAAGCGTAAATTTATGTGAATGGGGTGGTTTGAAGACGTGTCTCATGCCGTAGACTGAGAAAGTTTTTGGAAATCTGAGGTTGAAAATGAGCCGTGTCACGACAAAACCAACATAGTGCGTTTGCGACCAACATGGATCCAGACCAGCCTGCGCTTCCGCGCAGTCTGATCAGGATCCATGCTGTTCGCTGTCAGTTTCTCTACTTGTAATATGGTTTGTAAGCGAAAAAAATGGATCCTGATCAGACTGCGCGGATGCGCAGGCTGGTCTGGATCCATGCTGGTCGCAAACCCATTATGTTGATTTTGTCGTGACGCGGCTCAAATGGTGTTGCTTCCTTGACTTTCTATTACTGTTTATGGTACCTTTCGGATGATATTATGTTATGGTTAGTCTTTGCTAGTAAGCATTTACAAAATTAAATTGGCCAAGAACGGCGCACTCACTTATGTAGTGTTTGAGGATGTTTTTTTAAATAGTTTTTTTTAAATAGTCAATTTACTTAACTATAATTAATAATAAGCCGATTTTCCAAAATAAATGTGTTATTTGAAATACCGCCTTTTTATTATACAAAAATATCAAAACACTGTATTTTAATAAGCATTTTTTCTGTCAATTAATATATTTTATATATTTAAGAGGTCATTACAATTTAAATTTATTCAAGGCAAAATAATTATATCGAAGAAGTTATATATTATCTTTTTAAAATTTCATAGCGGACTTAAAAAGACGTAAACTGTTAACCCGCTTGGTTTGCGTTACTTATGTTGTATAAAAACCAATTCAAGACATATCTGTGAAAATTAGCCTCCTTGTCAAAAACATAAGGCAAAGGCATTTTTTAAGTCTGCCCTTAAATAAAAGGGCGGAAATCTCTTTGTCCCTTTCTTGGACATCTCTTTGTCTCTTTCTCGTAAGAGAAGGGGAATCCTGTGATGCGTGTATGTGGTCGCACGGTCACTCTCCTTCAAGCATGTATGTGGTCGCATGGTCGAAAATCTCTAAATTATAATGACAACGTTAACAAAGGCGTTTTGGTCCAAATTTTAAAAATCCTTCAATAGGAGAAATAAAATATTATTAGGAGTTGAGGAATAAAATCTTATTTAGGAGGAGCTTCAAAGACCAAAATTTCTTACATGC
This sequence comes from Ruditapes philippinarum, assembly GCF_026571515.1. Taxonomy (NCBI): domain Eukaryota; kingdom Metazoa; phylum Mollusca; class Bivalvia; order Venerida; family Veneridae; genus Ruditapes; species Ruditapes philippinarum. The sequence goes on along the minus strand of NW_026864805.1, from coordinate 67,946 downwards.
AATCATGCAAAGTTCTGTTGAATCCTTATGCCATTTGCAATGTTATAAAGGGAGGTCACTTTTATCGACTCTATTTTTGAAGTGCAAATGTAACCTCTCTTTGGAACCCTTTCACCATTTGCATTGTTATCAGGGTAGGTCACTTTAACCGAATCTTTTATAGCGCAACAGTCACCTCCCTTTTTGAACCCATACACCATTTGCAATGTTATCAGGGGGGTCACTCGAATCAACTCTTTTTTGAGGCAACAGTTACCTCCCTTTGAACCCTTACGTCCTATGCAATGTTTTCAGGGGAGGTAATTCTAACTGACTCTTTTTAACACATTTGTAAACCTCCCTTCATAACCCTTACGCCATTTGCAATGTTATCAGGGGAAATCACTCTAACTGATTATGTCTTTAGCGCAACAGTCACCTCCCTACTGAACCTTTACGCCATTTGCAATGTTATCAGGGGAGGTCACTGTAATCAACTCTTTTTTTAGCGCAACAGTTTCCTCTCTTTAAAACCCTTATGCCATTTGCAATGTTTTAAGGGGATGTCACTCTAACCGACTCTTAGTAGCGCAACAGTAACCTCCCTTATGAACCTTTACGTTATTCGCAATGTTATAAGGGGAGGTCACTTTAATCAACACTTTTTTGGAGTGCAACAGTTACTTCCCTTTGAACCCTTACGCCATTTGCAATGTTACCAGGGGAGGTCACTCTAACTGACTCGATTTGTCGCGCAATAGTTACCTCCCTGTGGAACTTTCTTTTCATTAAATTGTTATGAATGTAAAAAATATACGTATTAAAATTATTTTGTAAACATCACGAAAGATATTTTCACTGTGACACCGTATGTATAGTAAACAATGGCTGAAGTTAGACAGTTATTGAACGATTGCACAAAATATTTTGATCCGGCACTGGTTTTAAAGTGTAGTTTTGAACATATTTTATCTGGTAAGGATATAATTGTAAATCTGCCAGTTGGATATGGGATCCTTGGCGTTCTGAAACTGGCCACCATGTTTTTGTCACATGATACAACTATCGTCACGTGGGTTTCAGTGGCGACATTGATTAAAGTAGCAAAGCGTGACGTAACCGCTGTAAGGAGTTTGGTCACCTTCCTGTAGAATCCTTATGCCATTTGAAGAGTTATCAGGAGATTTCACTCAAACATAAAAGATACACACTTCTAATTTTTTATTGTTCTTAAGGTGTCAAGATACGAAATATCTACATTTGTAAGTTCATTTACTATCAAGTTAAAGATATACTATGCTAAAATTCTATAATATGAAATTTAGTAGGTACTCTCCAACTTCGGGTAGGGGTTACAGCCCATATTAATTGACTGCTGTGATAACTGTAGCTATATGTCTTGTATTAGCTCAGCAAAACTAAACGCTTTAGGCTTCTTTTAACTGGTACTTAAGTTTTCAATGTTTTAAGTAATTTGTTTAGTGGTAGTGTAAAATGAAATGTGTATGCATGTGCTTGAACATTTAATGGAATCTGCATTTTTTTTAAATTTAGGGTGAGTTTTATTTCGTTTTTTTTCTTTGGGACAAATGATATGAAAAGATGTGTATATTAGTAAAATGTGGGAGAAATATTGAAGATAAGTGGTAAGATAATTGGTGAAATAATTGGTAAGATAAGTGGTAAGATAAATGGTTAGATAATTGGTAAGATAAGTGGTAAGATAATTGGTGAGATAATTGGTAAGATAAGTGGTAAGATAATTGGTGAGATAAGTGGTGAGATAAGTGGTAAGATAAACGGTAAGATAAGTGGTGAGATAAGTGGTAAGATAATTGGTAAGATAAGTGAAGTGATAAGATAAGTGGTAAGATAAGTGGTGAGATAAGTGGTAAGATAAATGGTAAGATAATTGGTAAGGTAAGTGAAGTGATAAGATAAGTGGTAAGGTAAGTGAAGTGATAAGATAAGTGGTGAGATAAGTGGTGAGATAAGTGGTAAGATAAATGATAAGATAAGTGGTGAGATAATTGGTAAGATAATTGGTAAGATAAGTGAAGTGATAAGATAAGTGGTAAGATAAGTGGTGAGATAAGTGGTAAGATAAGTGGTGAGATAAGTGGTAGGATAAGAGTGAAAGATAACAAGGCAGTGTCACACTCTATATAGAAATCATTTTGAATAATATTTCAATAATTGAAACAACGCACCTTTAACTCATCGATTCAAAAACCCACGTTGTGGCCATTGATTTCAATAAGTTTTAAAGAATATATATTGCAATTTTCATCAAATTAAGTCAGCACTGACAACAGACGGACTGACAAAAACAACAACAAATAGACCGATGTTCTCATAAGGCTGTGCTTTGATACGAGTGAAAAAAAATCAAAGATTTAAACATACACTGTGGTAAGACACGTGTCGTAAAATCTAAGAAAATAAGACCTGGGTTAAACATACACTGTGGTAAGACACGTGTCGTAAAATCTAAGAAAATAAGACCTGGGTTAAACATACACAATGTAAGATACGGACATAAATTAAAATAATAAAAGCAATAATTAATAATAATTGTTTTGTCGAATAACCAATGATAATATTGTTCAACAATATTATAAATGTTTCAATTTTTCATATCATACAGGAATATTGAAATAGTCGCCCGTGTCAGAATAAAATATAAGAAAAATAAGGAGAGCATTAGCAGTAAGATTGATAAATGTGTCACTGTGTCACTGTGTTATAATTTGTGTTGAATTAAAGTATCACAATGTATTCAGATTGTAATGCAAGTGTATAGCGTTTATAACGATACATTTCAGTTATATTATTCTTGATATATAATGATAATAACAGGTACAATATCTACAGAGGACCAGTTATTGTAAAATGTAATACCACGCTAAATATTTATATGAACGTGTCCATCTTTCCATCGATAAATTTTACGGCGGGGGGGGGGGGGGGGGGGGGATCAGATTGATCTGCACTTGTCGCATAGGAAGAATCAGCCAGAAATAAATACACATAACCTATACCCGCTCTTTTGTTTTTTAACGGTATTAACAAGAAATATACTCACGATTTAGTTTACAGTTATCAGATGCTGTGTTATCATTCACGACGTCAATTACACATTCGTCGTCGTCGTCTGACGCCTGGGACAATACATCTGAAGCACCCGAGTTTGACATGTTGGAGATACTATCAATTTAGTTAATCAGTCTGAAGTGTCCCTTTGTAAAACGTGTTTAATAAAAAAAATCCAATCGTCATGCAAACACTACTTGTGAAGTTACTTATTTGAATAAACACTTATAACTTCTACTTCAATACTTGTTATCATAGATATATCTAATTTTATCATTGTGTAAAAAATGAAAAACTAGAAGGTGTGCATCTCTATTCGTAAACAACGATACACTGTTTTTATTTGAAATGAACAATTCAGTGTAAAAAAATTGTCTAATTAATTTTAATCGGCTTTGAGAGAAAGGTACGTAAACGTAGGATCATAAGATTGCTATAAATCTGGCGGTTCCTTAAGCGGATCAACTAAATCTTTTTTTAATTTTATGCCAATTAGAGAAGGTTTATAACATCTTTACCCGTAGGTGGTCAACTTTATATTAGACTGTATTAATTCACTAAATACTTTAATATTAAAGCCATGTCTATAAAGTAGACATATAAAATGTTTCTATCTGATCTAATATATCTTATCTTTATGATATATTGAAATATCTTATCTTTATGATATATTGAAATATCTTATCTTTATGATATATTGAAATATCTTATCTTTATGATATATTGAAATATCTTATTTTTATGATATATTGAAATATCTTATCTTTATGATATATTGAAATATCTTATCTTTATGATATATTGAAATATCTTATTTTTATGATATATTGAAATATCTTATCTTTATGATATATTGAAATATCTTATTTTTATGATATATTGAAATATCTTATTTTTATGATATATTGAAATATCTTATTTTTATGATATATTGAAATATCTTATTTTTATGATATATTGAAATATCTTATCTTTATGATATATTGAAATATCTTATTTTTATGATATATTGAAATATCTTATTTTTATGATATATTGAAATATCTTATTTTTATGATATATTGAAATATCTTATTTTTATGATATATTGAAATATCTTATTTTTATGATATATTGAAATATCTTATTTTTATGATATATTGAAATATCTTATCTTTATGATATATTGAAATATCTTATCTTTATGATATATTGAAATATCTTATTTTTATGATATATTGAAATATCTTATTTTACTCTTTGATTAATCGAATTCTGTTGAAAATTAGAACAACTATACCCACATACATTTTGACATTTTAGAGGTGTTTTTATGTAATTGTCACAAACAAGATGCATATTGTAGATTAAGTCCGAAATTTAGCATTGAGATTGCATTAAAAACAGCCAGACATTCGATTCCTAAACGTCTGCTAGTACAATAATCAGCTATGTTGGACACTATTTGTAACGGATAACATTTTGTTCACCTGCTACGAATATAAACCGAGCTATATAAAAATTATAAAACATTATTTGATAAAGGGGGGAGGGTTCAACATGGACAAAAATACTAAATTATTTTCATTAATTGAGAATAACAACATTCAACTTTGTTCAAAAATTTAAATACTTGGTCAATAAACAGTTGAAGCGATGTCCGGCATTTTATTGCCAAGTAACTTTCAGTATGATTAGAATCGTTAAAAAAGTAACGTTGTCAAGATCGTATTTTCGAATAAAATAATCGTTTGTAACTGAATATATGGTGAATTTATTGTACATGTAAATGAATTTTAATTGCCGGGACATGATTTTATGCAAAAGTTATTAGTACCTAAATTTGAACTTGATTACTTATGTTCATGAGACATTAATTATTGCCATTACTTGGGAAATAACAAATTTGAGCTATACTTAGATTGAGTAATTTTTATCTATTGAAAAAGAGAGCGGTATAAAGTCATAAAATTAATTAATCGGAATATCCTCGTCTATTATTTAAAAGCAGTTCATATATAAACAAAGATTATGTAAAACGAATGTATATATTTGACATCCAAAAGAAAAGTCTGTTTCGGTACTTTTATGCTTGAAAATATGTTTGACAACAATTTGTAATTTAATTTGTTTTGGTTTTTGATATATTATACATGTATATACTTAGAAAGGGACATAACTTTGTTATTATGCAACACAGAGAAACTTGACTTTTAATCCTTATTGTGGCCCTTTTGTCGAATGAATATTAGGACTTTTTAGCTGGGGAATATATAGAGGATATTGAATGAGTGTAAGTTTAATACTGAATTTATTGAACGAGCCTCTTGCGAGCGAGCTTAATATTATTTTATTCAACGAGTTCAATACATTCAGTAATGAACATACAAGAATTCGATATTCTATTTATCAAACACAAAAATATTAACCGTTTGGAGTGAATAAGAACCATTTTTTCATTGACGCGCCTTTAACAAGGGGGAGAATCACGCCGTTCGTTACCCAAACAAACAAGATGGCGGATGCAGCGAAAAGGTAAGTTTTTCCTTTTCTTCTTTGAAATTCGTGATGTTCTTGTGTAAAGGTATATATAATAACCTTCTCCACAATTTTCCTGGCACACAGAATTTTATTTCATGATGTTTCGTCCCGTACTTCATCTGAAATGCGCGTCACCAGATTCGAAGCGAGAGAATTTTCCACCGGTTTGATCGTGGTAACGTACGGCTTCTTCTCTCAAATTCACTGTTTCTTTTACATATATGCTTATTAACTGAAACCAATGACTTTAAAAAGTTGTAATATGTTGTCAAGTAAGCATCTATGCCCTTTGTGGCTAGTTTTAACGCTGTAAATATTAATATCGGGGCATTTTCTGGAAATGATAACGTATGGCGCACAAAATATCAATGATAACGTACGGCGCGTTTTTGTATTTTTTGATCGCAGATCAGGAAATATAATGCTGACATTCAATCTCTGGCACAGAATTTCACGACAAACCTAACAACAAGTAGTTCTCCAAACAGCTTAAAATTAGCGATGTAAAAGAAAGAAATATTTTTATTTTGTTACAAGTATCCAACAAATTACAACGTATTCAAAGTACAGTAGCGTTGGCTTTTAGAATTGTCAATAAATGCACAATCACAAAATACGTGGATGAATATCATTTTAATCAATGAAAATGCTATTTAAGCGATGTCGATTACCGAATACTTTAGAGCGTAGTACACAAATAAATCTGACTGTCGAGTAGTGGAATATATACATGTCGGACTGTTTTGGCGAGAAGATTTTCGCTAAATTATTTACATCAGTGTTAAACAACAGGTTTATCGTGTACAAAATACCTCGAAATTAATAAAGGTTACAAACCCGAAATGTAAATTCTAAATTTAGAAATATTTGATTTTATTCAGGCTTTCTTCGTATAACTTCCCCGTATCTTTTTTTAAAGAAGTAGCAACGATATGCAAGGATAAAGTGTGGCTGTCATAAAAAAATGAACATAAATGATTTTTTTTATGCAAGTCTGGTCATGCAAAATTCCGTATGTATCAAACTCAAACTGTTATAGTAAAAAATCTAAACGCAGTAACTGAATCTCGGTGCCCTGTAAGATGAATTATAGTATATAAAAATAAACGTATACCGGAAAATACATACAGATATACAGTACGATTTAGATTGCAAAGATCAGAAAATACCACAGAGCTTGCAGCCCTTTGATTCTACTTGGTGGATTTCCATTTGTCCAGTCAGCTGATAATGAATTATTTGTATGAAGGAAATGATATATATCTGAAAAAATGTTTGTCAGGTCAGAAATAATTTATTGAACAATGCTGCACCATCGGGTATAAATATCTTTCTAACTGGTGGCATAATAGATATTGTTGTTAATATACCAATTAAAACACGTATACACGTGTGTAATTTGAGAATATTTTTGTATAAAATGCACAGTGGAATGAAAAGCCTCCACTTTCAGGAAACATTTGTGTATTGTTGTCTTCACATTAAATTTCGCCAGTATTGTGCTATAATTATGGTCTTATGATTCTTATCCCCTTATCAGAAGAAGAAACGCATTCAGCAGAGCAAAAATGTTATAAAGGTACGGACGGCTGGATATATTTTCTTTTCCAAAGAAAAAGTCTAAAATCGTTCCTTATAAATTTCTGATAAGTAAATCTTAATATTTGAACCGCGTCAAACATAAACAAAACGAAAAGCGATTGCGACTAGCTTACACCCAGATGAGACGAGCCCCTGTTTATTCAATCTGGTCGCTCATTGAAAGAAAAATACATAACAGAGAATAATGAGTATGTGTAAGTTCTGTATTGAATTAATTGAATGATTTAGTAAATAATGTTACCTGTATGCGAAAAAGTTCAATAAATTTAGTAAATAAGAAATTTCCTGTTTATTTGAGGGCGGTTAATATTGAAACGCTACCATTTAGCGTGATGTTGTGCCACTATGACGTCAATTATAAAACGACATAGCCTACAGTTTTTTTATTATAAATGAAAGAAACGCAATAATTTGATCAAAACAATTACATGCAATTTATGAATTTGCCTATCATATTCTGGCGATTTTTCCCACAAACGCCTCAACAAAAAATCATTTTTTTTTAAAAAGTATTGCAGGTGTTAGCAATAAAAGAGTGACATTGAAATTTGCTTATAATTTTCTAATGGTAAACATTTCACCGACAATGAAATATAAAGTTTCAAATCGGATTTGGATTTCGATATTTTCATCAATACCGAAAACCCATCTGAAACCTTTAATGCCAGACAGCTCATGCGCTCAGATGACGTCATTATCTTTATGAAAGAACGGTTGTAAAAATTATTACGCTACTATTAAAATAGTATTTACGCAGGATATGTTAGTGTTCACCCTTGCTGTTCTACAGAAATAAGAAACTTCGACGGGAGTGATAGTGATCGGAAAATATTTCTTACTTCCATAGAACAGCTCCGGATGAATTCAACATACTTAGTGTCAAGTACCTGTCCATCTTTTACGAACGCGCTTCTATGAAGCACTATGAAAAAAGAAGGCTAATATATGAACGGACTTTGATATATTATCGAATTTTGTTTTTCTATGGAAATTAACACAAAGAATTTTTAAGAAATACAGCGTTTTCATTGGATGACAAATAAAGCTGGACACTAATATTATTTATTTCACTTTCTTCATTTGGTTCTACACATCCTTATATGTCTGGTAAACATAACTTTACTATTATTTAGTGTCCAACTTTATTTGTCATCAAATGAAAACGCTGTATTTTTTAAAAATTGTGTGTGTTAATTTTCATAGAAGTACAAAAGTTGATACTATATCGAATTCAGTCCATAGTCGACTTCTATTTTTCATAGTACTTCATAAAATCGCATAGTGACGTAGTAAAGTAAACGATAATGAGGCCAAATAAAGCTTGACACTAAATATGTTAGTATTCATCCGTGCTGTTCTACAGAATTAGAAACATTCTCCTGTCGCTATCGCTCCCGTCGAAGTTTCTAATTTCTGTAGAACAGCACGGATGAACACTAACATATACATAGAAAATCAAGAAGGCAGAAAAAATGCGCCGTACGTTATCATACATATTTTGTGCGCCATACGTTATCATTTCCGGAAAATGCCCCGATATTAATATTTTCAGTGGTTATTCTAGCCAGAATGGGCATGAATGCTTAGATGATGACATACTATAACTTTTTAAAGTCAGTGGGTACAGTTAATATAATATCTGTAAACGAAACAGTGAATCTTAGAGAAGAAGCCGTACGTTACCACGATCAAACCGGTGGAAAATTCTCTCGCTTCGAATCTGGTGACGCGCATTTCAGATGAAGTACGGGACGAAACATCATAAAATAAAATTCTGTGCGCCAGGAAAATTGTGGAGAAGGTTATTATATATACCTTTACACAAGAACATCACAAATTTCAGAAAAAAAGGGAAAAACCTACTTTTTTGCTGCATCCGCCATCTTGTTTGTTTGGGTAACGAACGGCGTGATTCTCCCCCTTGTTTAATATAACGCTAACATTTTGTGCGTCTTTATGCTACTGTATGTTTGTATAACGCCAATGACCAGACGTCAGACAAAATATATGCACGGTCGTGCTATACCATTATTTTGGAGTCGCAAAAGCGACACGAACATACAGTTATTTCATATGTGATTTGGGAACAGTCAAACTGTTGGCCCGAGACGGAGGTTTTGAACTGTAGGCCGAGGGCAGCAGATAAAAGCACTATTTCCAACACCGAGGGACAACTGTTTGACTGTTCCCGAATCACATATGATAAATTATAAATTTCGGTAAAAACATCAATTTTACGAGCTTACTGTTCAAAAACCGTTTGACCAATTCCGATGCAAATTCGATTGTGTACAACTTTGGAGGGTCTTCTTTGCACATGAAAAGGCTTAAAGCCCTAACCCATAGAACATTTCCAGGAGATTTCCGCGGGGCTTGGTCTTTTTTGCACAGGCGAGTTGTTCTTTCTCTATATAAATTTCGGAAAAAACATCAATTTTACGAGCCTACCGTTCAAAAATCATTTGACCAATTCCAATGCAAATTCGATTTTGTACAACTCTGGAGCGTCTTCTTTGACTGTTATAAGGCCTAAAGCCCTAACCCAAGTAATATGTTCAGGAGATTTCCGCGTGGCTTGGTCATTTTTTGCACAGGTGAGTTGTTCTTTCTCTATATAAATTTCAGAAAAAACATCAATTTAACGAGCTTATCGTTCGAAAATCTTTTGACCAATTCAAATGCAAATTCCATTTTGTACAACTTGTGAGGCTCTTCTTAGCACATGAACTATGCACTTTCAGTTTAAAGAAACATTTCTAAACATGAAAGCAAAAAATATGAAAATTTCTATTTCATTCATAAAAGCATTGTGTAAACCTACGCTTCAAACTTCGTATCCACGCATGAATCCAAGAATGAATGAATTACGACAGACTCTGTATAAAAATATGTCCAACATCCAAAATAAATATTAAATCAAACAAGTAAACCTTATTTACTTTTAAATATACACTTGAATATTTTTTCTATTTCAAACTGTTTTAGAAAACGAGCATATACAGATATATATGTCTTATTTAGTGGTATGTAACATTGTAAGCGTCTGTATGAATGGAATGAAAGTTTACGTTCTGAAAACGTATTGTCATATTATTGCATATAATAGAACCCTATCATCGTGGTGGCATCGGAGGAGCATGAAATTATTTGTTGCACACCTGCAGTGTGAAGTATTTCTGTCACTTTAGTGAAATATATCGCCCAAAAGCCATTTTTCGGGAAGGGGAAGATACGTACTCAATGTTATTCGAACTAAGGATTCGTACTCAATATTATTCGAACTTAGCCTTCGTAATCGGTATTATTCGAACTGACAATCATGGTAGATACGTTTAGACCCCCGTGGACATTTAGATGTTGAAAATGGTAACATATCACATAACTTTATCAAATAGAAGCGCCAATGGAAATTTACTTGACCAGTATTGACTGCCAGTGGAAATGCTGAGAAAGATGAAAAGATACAAGTAAATATCCTATTACACTGTGCTGGACCTAAAGTTATCAATTTACATGGGAAAATGCAGAACACAAACTGAAAATGAAAAAAATATTTGACAAAATAGAAAGCTATTGCAATCCTAGAAAAAATGAAGTGCTAGAATCACACATATTTTGGGTAACAAATCCAGATGAATATACATCATTTGACTGTTTTTTTTACAGAGTTTTGAAAGCATGTTGAGTCCAGAAATATATTTTGAAATATGTTATTTACAATCAAATCACTCAGTCAGGCTGAGCCACCCCATAACTCTTTAGACTATTGGTAAAATTATTAGCCATATATGAGCTTATGATTGCATGGGCAGTTAAATTAAAGCCATTAGTACCTGGGATAACCAAAGTGGAGAGTGAAATATGACACTCAACACCTACAGGTACATTCTAAATATTTAGATTGATGTTTATGATCAGATTTAGCACAAATAGTAATTTAATTTCCCCTGATGTAACCACAAATATGAATTTATTTAGAGTCCTGAAGATCTTTTTATGATGAAATCTTAACTGAAAAACCAGGTTTAACTGAATAATTATAAAATTCCTTGCCACAATAACTAGAAGGTACATAAACATAAAGCCAGTCAAAAAAAATATTTCTATCCATATTCATCATTCCTGGACCTCCATCCATTTGATGAATTTCTCCAACTGGTAATTTTTTTATCTTATTATGTTCTGTTTGTTAATATACAAGAAAAATATTACATACATTCGTATGTAATATAGGTACGATTGCATACTACTTTTTGTTGTAATGTAAAATGAACAAACATGTCATAAGATATTTTATATCTTTAAACATTTTCATGGAATGTAATTAATGTATCACCATATTAAAGTTGCATGCCTTCAGATGAGAAAAATGATTTCAAGGAAATCAAAATATGAAAAGAAAATTCACGGTCAATTGACTGCTTTGAAGCATAATCACAAAATAAAATTACAGGAAATTAAAAACCTTTTTAATACACTTAAGGTAGAATTTCATTGTAATCATAGTCAAAGATTTGAGATATGATTATTTATTCATATTAACTTCATTATTGGTTATATATTGATAAAAAAAACCCGAAAGTCACAGTTTGTAAAATATTTATTACAATAAAATATGAAAAAGGTATACGCGCCGAGGTTAGCTATAATTAAAATTCCCGCGCTAAGTCGCGGTGGTGCTTGGGATAATCACTTGATACTGTAAATGACAGCCATTTTACGATACGAATCCTCGAAAACTTTATTCTGCCGAAAAGATATGAAAAAATACTTGCAATTCAAAGTTTGCTGGCTACATAAAGATTATCGATTTACTCTTTGCACACTTTTTCTCTGCCTGAGTATAATATTATTGACGTGTTTTCATTGGCTTAAACCATCACGTTACCAATACACATGTAGGTGTGAACTAATTTCGTGTTCATTAAAATTATTCCGTTAATAGACATATAACAATCTTATTTACAAATGAATTGATGAAACAACAATCCCCGAAGCATTTAAGATAATAACAATCATTGGAAAAAAATAAATGCATATAAATTGTAAATTTGTGTATGACAACTCAACCCCCTAAACAAAACATAATAGACTCAACCAAAACAAGCGCCTGCTTCTTCACCTAACTATGTAGTTGCATGACCATGATTAGCAATTTAGCGAACCAAATCTAAGAGATAAACCTATTGTAAAAATAATACTATGACCACAGCAGATTTCGTACAGAAAAGATTTTTTTTATGTTTATATACAGCTAGAATAGTCTGTAATGACTAAACTAGACAAATAAGAACAAACTATTTAGTAAACATAAGTTACATCCCTTCAAATGGAGATAAAGATGAAACCCATAAGAAATTGCCATGTCTGACAGACAGCAAAATTATAAAATTCTGCAGGCTCAGTTTGATTAGGCCCATAAGGAGGTAGTGGTAATAACTGTGGGTCAAAAATGAAATGATATCATTTTCAAGGGATGTTTCTGATATGATTTACTTTCAATAATGGGTCATTATCAATGAATGTTTCTTTGACTTCTATGCCCATGTGTAATAGATTATTGACATTGTCAGCTAGATAGCTCAGCTGAGTGAGTCAGTACAGCCCACATACATGTATAATATTCTGATTCAGGTTTGATTCCGGTCAAACTGCACATTTTTTCTCACCCTGTGATATTTTCACCCTGTTACTTTTAGGGTCCAATATATGTTTATGATGGTACATAACTGAATCATAAGTCAATTCACTTTGTTACTTAAGTGTTCCAATGAAAAAGGAAAAATTTCAATATGCTGGGGATTATGTCAATGCATAGAACTATGAGACTGAAAATATTTAAGCTGTAGAGCTGCTGTATGGTATTCCAAGGGTTCTGGTTTTTTTGGTAGTGCTGAGGTATTGTATTCTGAGTGTCTCTGGTTTGAGTTTTAGTCCGGCTGCATTTTATTTTCTCACTCTTTGAAATTGATAAATATTTTCAGCTCATTATTGGCTGGACTGCATATATTAATGATTTATTTGTATTAAATCAATATTGTTAAATATTTAATTATTGTCTATATATTTGTGACTTTATTATTGATAAGGCATTGTAACAGTACTACTTCTTAATTTGACCTTTTTTGTATTAGGGGGAGAAGCCCTTAATTAACTCCTTACCAGTAAGTTTTATTGTACACGATGATGATAGCTTGAAAGGATTTAGCTAAATAAAATACTACATGAATCATTTTTTGGCTTGCAGCCACGGCTGCAAGCCATTTCATCTGGAAAACTTGTTCCGGTTAGGTGGTTTCCTGCTTACATCTGTTGGTGCATGATTGAACGGGAAACCAGCTGCAATCGTGCCAATCGCAACTTTTCGGCCTTTTCCGTCAGTCTTCGGATTAATGATAATAGCCGATGTAGTTCCGATTGCAATCGTGACAATTCGGGCGATTCCGTCATACTGCGGAGTAATATTACGGAAATCTAAGCTATTTTAGTTACTTCGGTAATCCCAGTTTGTGTATATAAATAGGATTTCTATTTTTACTTGATTTATCGGTTTAAACCGTAATAAATTATAAACGAAATTGTTCCGTTTCATTTGTTTTTCAAGACGCAAAAGTTAGTTTCTTTTATAATTGTTTTTTTGTCTGTATTAGTTTTATACAATAGAGAATGGTGACTGTAGTATTATTCCGTCTTCAAAGGGTGGTCCTGCTTACCAAATCACGCATGATCGAGTTATATTTAGATCTACTGAACGCAATTCAACTTCTTGGTGAGGTAATCTAAAAATAGCCCATGCATATTATAACCTTGCCACGTGCTGATCTGATACATGCTTATTAATTGGTACCACGTAACGAAGTATTTTAGTGCATTTACTTGTCTATAAAGCAAAGGAATGATTTCGCTGCGAAAAAGGGGAAATGAGATTGCACACTTGTTACGATTGATCATTTTCTTTATTAGTGTTATACAATAGAGAATAGATCTAAATCGTTTTGACAAAAGAATATTCGGTGTTCCAAAAAAAAAAAAACAACTAAATAAACCCTTTATGATATACAAATACCATAATTAAAAAAAAAATGTGATAATAAATTGAAACCCAAAAAAAAGAGAACAATTTTAAAGGGTTGGGATGAAGGCACAACTGTGCAAGCCTTTCCTTTTAAAAGGAAACTTTATTTCCTATTGGATTGTAAAATATTTATTGATTGTCAAAAAACTATATGGAGTTCTCCTCGGTGACATTAAACAGTCCCAGCTGGCCATACATGCAGGACCTTGCAGACCATGAGGCAGGGTGGTCTGTACCAAGACAAATCCTATATCGAGACATGGTGAACAGGACAGACAGTGATGTTCAGATTCCCCACTCAGAAAGGAAGTTACTACACTCAAGGTCCTGGTCTTCAATTACTTCATTTGCTTACTTGGAGTAAAGGTGCCGGAAACAATAGTATGGTATCACAAAAAGCACAGACTGTGATAAAAGTCAAACCAAAAAAGATACTATAAACTGAATTAATAGATTATATAAAAGAAATTAATTAATTCTTTAGGTTTATAGTTAACATAAAAAAAAGATATTGAGTATTTAATTTTGATATATAGCATATTAACACATATAAAGTGCATTATGCCATAAATTTAAACTTCCACTTGGTTGACCATACCATGTACCATACCTCATATTGTTTGATTACAGTTTGGAATGAAAAAATGAAAGTTTATTCTAAATATTATAAAGCTTTTATTAAATTTCACAAGGATTTCAACACATCAACAATGTAATTGTCATTTTATTTTTTGAAAATGTGTTGGACTGCTGGTCTAATGCATGTAGATGCTCTGTTGGCATATAGCGATTCCCCTCTTTTGTGTGTGTGTGTGTGTGTGCATGCATGCCTGCATGTGTGTGTGTACCTCTACCAAGATTATTCACGTTACAGCCCAAGGGTCAAAATTGGCCTCACCCCTGGGGACATATATTAAGGTTTTCCTTATATGTATATAGCAAAAACTTTTTAAAAAGTCTTTTTATCAGAAGGTTTAAGGCTTAGAGCTTAGATACTTGGTAAATAATATCATCAGTACGTCCTTTACCAAAGTTGTTCAAATGTTGCCCCTAGTGAAATAGCACCAGGGTGTCATAGGTTTTCCTTAAATGTATAAACATGTATACAAAAAAAAAACTTAAAAAATATTCTCCTCTGGATTGACAAAGGCTAGATGTTTGATATTTGGCATGAAACCTTTACATGTGTAGTAGACCTCTATCACTATTGTTCAAATTATAGCCCTGGGGTCAAAATGGCTCTGCCAAGGAGTCTTCTTAGGTTTTCCTTATATGGTATGTATATATAAACTTTTAAAAAAATCTTGTCTGAAGGTACAAGGTTTACCAGGTACCAGGGTGTCTTAGGTTTTCCTTAAATGTATATACATGTATAGAAAAAAACTTAAACAGTATTCTCCTCTGAATTGACAAAGACTAGAGGTAAGATATTTGGCATGAAACATTGTGTAGTCGACCTCTACCAAGATTGTTTTAATTTTAGCCCTGGGATAAAATTTGCTTTGTGGGAGGGTTTGGGGAGGGAGTCATTAATTTTCGTAATGTACTTGTAGTAAAAATTTAAGAATGTAGAAGGCTAGAGCTTAGGGCTTTCAGTTGATGCCTAAATTTTGTCAAGTACATATGCTTTTATTTTGAATCAATAATTGCACTATGGAGTGCATTTTTTCCAGTGAATGCGTTTTGCATGTAAACAAAAATGTTCACCTAACTTTTAAGTTTTGCTGAATGATTCAATACCACATTTTTTGTAGACTACAAACCCGCATGTTGGTCTTGTTTTTAAAGTAATAGATAAAAACACTGAAGACTCTATTTTACTATTTCAGCATTGTATACTGCAGATAATAAACAGGTCTTTGCAAACTGATTTCTGTATTGCTCTTCAGTTTCGCAAACCATATAGTCTTGCCTGGAAAAACACAGCACTAGTCTGTAGGAACAACACCTCTTTCTTGTCCTATTAATAACTTGAGAAGAAATAAGCCTAGATTTGTGTTCGGAATTGACTGTAACCAGAAGATGACTTCTATTGAGTTCAGTAGATTAAAATCACATGGTCTTGATGTCAAGCAATGTATACCTCAGTGCTTGCAGTGCTTTGATTGAACGGTAGGCTCGTAAAATTGATGTTTTTCCGAAATTTATATAGGGAAAGAACAACTCACCTATGCAAAAATTGACCAAGCCACGCGGTAATATCCTGGACATATTACTTGGGTAAGGGCTTTAGGCCTTATAATGTTCAAAGAACACCCTCCAAAGTTGTAGAAAATTGAATTTGCATCGGAATTGGTCAAACGGTTTTTGAACGGTAAGCTCGTAAAATTAATGTTGTTTTTTCCCCCGAAATTTATAGAGAAAACGAACAAATCGCCTGTGCAAAAAATGGCCAAGCAATGTGGAAATCTCCTGGAAATGTTATTTGGGTTAGAGCTTTAAGCCTTTTCATGTGCAAAGAAGACCCTCTCAAGTTGTACAAAATCGAATTTGCATTGGAATTTGTCAAACGGTTTTTGAACGGTAAGCTCGTAAAATTGATGTTTATTTTCTTCCAAAATTTATATAGAATAAGAACAAATCGCCTGTGCAAAAAATGACCAAGCCATGCGGAAATCTCCTGGAAATGTTCTTTGGGTTAGGGCTATATATAAGCCTTTTCATGTGCAAAGAAAACCCTCTCAAGTTGTACAAAATCGAATTTGCATTGGAATTGATCAATTGGTTTTTGAACGGTAGGCTCGTAAAATTGATGTTTTTTTTCCGAAATTTATATAGAAAAAAAAAAAACAACTCGCCTGTGCAAAAAATGACCAAGCCAAGCGGAAATCACTTGGACATATTACTTGGGTTAGGGCTTTAGGCCTTATAACGTTCAAATAAGACCCTCCAAAGTTGTACAAAATTGAATTTGCATCGGAATTGGAAAAATGTTTTTTGAACGGTAAGCTCGTAAAATTGATGCCCTAACCCAAGTAATATGTCCCGGAGATTTCCGCGTGCCTTGGTCATTTGTTGCACAGGCGTGTTGTTAAATTCTTTTTGTATAAATTGTAAATTTCGGAAAAAACATCAATTTTACGAGCCTACCTTTGAAAAACCGTTTGACCAATTCTAATGCAAATTCGATTTTGTACAACTTGAGAGGGTCTTTTTTGCACATGAAAATGCTTAAAGCTCTAACCCAAAGAACATTTCCAGGAGATTTCCACATTGCTTGGCCATTTTTTGCACAGGCGATTTGTTCGTTTTCTCTATAAATTTCGGGGGGAAAAAAACAACATTAATTTTACGAGCTTATATACCGTTCAAAAACCGTTTGACCAATTCCGATGCAAATACAATTTTCTACAACTTTGGAGGGTGTTCTTTGAACATTATAAGGCTTAAAGCCCTTACCCAAGTAATATGTCCAGGATATTACCGCGTGGCTTGGTCAATTTTTGCATAGGTGAGTTGTTCTTTCCCTATATAAATTTCGGAAAAACATCAACAATTTTACGAGCCTACCGTTCAAAAACCAATTGTCAAATTCCAATGCAAATTCGATTTTGTACAACTTTGGATGATCTTCTTTGCACATGAGAAGGCTTAAAGCCCTAACCCAAAGAACATTTCCAGGAGATTTCCGCATGGCTTGGTCATTTTTTGCATAGGTGAGTTGTTCTTTCCCTATATGAGGGTCTTCTTTGAACGTTATAAGGCCTAAAGCCCTAACTCAAGTAATATGTCCAGGAGATTTCCGCGTGGCTTGGTCATTTTTGCACAGGTGAATTGTTCTTTCTCTATATAAACTTCGGAAAAAACATCAATTTTACGAGCCTACCGTTCAAAAACCATTTGACCAATTCCAATGCATATTCGATTTTGTACAACTTGAGAGGGTCTTCTTTACACATGACAAGAGGGCCATGATGGCCCTAGATCGCTCACCTAACTTATCAAACACATCCAAACAATTACCTAGACAAGCATTCTGACCAAGTCTCATGACAGGTGAGTCAAAAATGTGACCACTGCAGTGTTAACAAGGATTATCCATATTTGAGCAGTGCGACCTAGTTTTTTACCCAGGTGACACATATTCAAACTTGATCAAAACAAACTTTCAGACCAATTTCCAGAATACTTGGATCAAAACTGTAGCAACTAGAGTGTTAACAAGATTTTTTTATTTTTATCTCCGGTGACCTAGTTTCACATGCGATTTCGAACTCATCCAAGCAATTACCTCGACAAGCATCCTGACCAAGTTTGATGATAATTGAGTCGAAAATGTGACCACTAGAATGTTAACAAGGTTTTTCCATATTTGGGCGGTGTGACCTAGTTTTTCATCCAAGATGACCCATGTTCGATCTTGACTATGCAAATCATCAAAACAAACTTTCAGACCAATTAACAGAATATTTGGATCACAACAGTAGCCACTAGAGTGTTAACAAGATTTTTCTATTTTTAGCTCCTGTGACCTAGTTTTTCATCCGAGATGTCCCATGTTCGATTTATTTCCAGCAATGACCTAGACAAGTTTCCTGACCAAGTTTGATGACAATTGAGTCAAAATTGTGACCACTAGAGTGTTAACAAGGTTTTTCTATTTTTAGCTCCTGTGACCTAGTTTTTCATCCGAGATGACCCATGTTCGAACTCATCCGAGCTATCACCTAGACAAACATCTTGACCCAGTTTGATGATGACTGATGCAAAAATGTGACCGCTAGAGTGTTAACAAGGTTTTTCTATTTTTAGCTCCGGTGACCTACTTTTTCATCCGAGATGACTCATGTTTGAACTCATCCGAGCTATCACCTAGACAAGCATCTTGACCAAGTTTGATGATGATTGATGCAAAAATGTGACCGCTAGAGTGTTAACAAGGTTTTTCTATTTTTAGCTCCGGTGACCTACTTTTTCATCCGAAAGTTTGATGATGATTGATGCAATAATGTGAACGCTAGAGTGTTAACAAGGTTTTTCTATTTATAGCTCTGGTGACCTAGTTTTTTATCCGAGATGACCCATATTCGAACTCATCCTAGCTATTATCTAAACAAGCATCCTGACAAAGTTTGATGATGATTGGGTCAAAAATGTGACCACTAGAGTGTTCACAAGGTTTTTCTATTTTTAGCTCCTGTGACCTAGTTTTTCATCAGAGATGACCCATATTCGAACTCATCCAAGCAATTGACTAGACAAGCATTCTGACCAAGTTTGATGATGATTGGTTCAAAAATGTTACCACTAGAGTGTTCACAAGGTTTTTTCTATTTATAGCTGCTGTGACCTACTTTTTCATCCGAGATGACCCATGTTCGAAGTCATCCGAGCTATCACCTAGACAAACATCTTGACCAAGTTTGATGATGATTGGGTCAAAAATGTGACCTCTAGAGTGTTCACAAGGTTTTTCTATTTTTAGCTCTTGTAACCTAGTTTTCCATCCGAAATGACCCAGTTTCGAACTCATCCGAGCAATTGACTAAACAAGCATCCTGACAAAGTTTGATGATGATTGAGTCATAAGTGTGACCACTAGTGTGTTCACAAGCAATTGTGGACGTACGACGGAAGACGGACGACGGACATTCACCGATCCTAATAGCTCACCCTGAGCAAGCTCAGGTGAGCTAAAAAGGCTTAAAGCCCTAACCCAGAGAACATATCAAGGAGACTTCCGCATGGCTTGGTCATTTTTGCACAGGCGATTTGTTCTTTTTCTATATAAATTTCGGAAAAAAACATCAATTTTACGAGCTTACCGTTCAAAAACCGTTTGACCAATTCCGATTCAATTCGATTTTGTACAACTTTGGGGGGTCTTCTTTGAACGTTATAAGGCCTAAAGATATCACAGATAAAGTAATATGTCCGGGACATTTCCGAATGGCTTGGTCATTTTTTGCACAGGCGAGTTGTTCTTTCTCTATAATAATTATAACTGTTTTTTTACCTGATCAATTTCTGTTGTTTTAACAGTACTTGCAGGAAAAGAAGGAACAAGAAAATAGTTTTTCAAGTATGTAAATAAATAAAAATCATGTAACGTCACGTCTGGTTTATGACCAAGATCGATCAGTCACGCCTGCATGGTTTACGATCAAAATCTATCGACGCTTCAAGGGGAATTCCTCTATGACGTCAGAACACGCGCGGGAAAACGTCGAAACTATTGACGGAACATGGAAGTTTTTTTTTTTTTAATTTCAGAAAACAGTATACAGTTATTTAATATGTGGTTTGGGAACAGTCAAACTATTGGCCCAAGGTGGAGGGGGTAGTGTTTTGAACTGTTGCCCAAGGCCGTAGGCTGTTTCTTGAGGTAGAATTTCAATGAAAAGAAAAAAAACATATTTCTTATAAATAAAAGTAAGGTCTTAAGAAAGTCTTAAGTTTATAATACATATCTTTAACAGTATAGTAGCCAAAAACAGAAAAGATCACGATGATATATATATATATATAACTTTTAAAAAAACCATTACGAACTATGTTGTTATCATGTATCGTCGTATTTTAAACAGGCATATAAAATATATAAGGGTGTCAGTATACTCTTCCGTAGAAATGAATGCATATATTTTAATGATTACATAATTATAACGTGGACAAATATTTGCAGTACATATTTATATTTTCTTCGATTTTAGAAGCATAATTGTATACATATATAAAATTTCATTTTGTGGTAATAACCTTCATTTTAACATACAGGCCTTATTAAAAATGTAAAGACGGTAACTAAAATAGACTAATTTGACTTTTTTTTTGGAGTCACCCAATGTTTTGACTTGACGTGACGTCTCGTCATAGCACGCGTCTTTTGTGGGCTTTTCAAAAAATCTATTTTTAGAGAGAAAAAAACGATAAATATACTCTACAAATCTATTTTTAGGGGTAAAAACAGTAAATATACTAATAGATATTGACCTATTATATTTTAAAAAAGTTGCTTGTCAGTCAATCAAGGAAAGACATTTCAAAGCTATTTATAGATTATATAATAAACTCTGATATTGACCTGTTATTTTTAACAAAAAAATACTTCTTAGCCAATCAAAGAAACGCATTTAAAAGATATTAATTTATTATATAATAAAACCTGGTGTTAACGGTGGCATAAAAGAGCCATAATTAATATTTTATCTACCACGTGCGCACGCGATAGCTACTACAACCGAAAGTACAAGCTATTACGTGCGAACGCGATAGCTATAACGCCGATTTCCGTTGTATGAAAGCGATTTATAAATTATATAATCTTTTTAGCTGACGAATATGATGTAACATGCGTGCGTATTGATTGACCAACGTAGGGGCTATCGCGTGCGCACGTAGTAGCTATCGTGAGCGTAAGTAGTAGCTATCACGTGCGCACATAGTGACTATCGCGTGCGCACGAGACAGATAAAATATTTCTGATGTCCTCTCTATGACACCGTAGGGTGTTTATTTTTTTCTGTACGAAATCTGCTGTGGTCATAGTATTATTGGCTTACAGCCACGGCTGCAAGCCATTTGTTTTGGAAAAGTTGTTCCGGTTAGGTGGTTTTCTGCTTACATTTGTTAGTGCATGATTGAACGGGAAACCAGCTGCAATCGTGCCAATCGCAACTTTTCGGCCATTTCCGTCACTCTTCGGATTAATGATAATAGCCGAGGTAGTTCCGATTGCAACCGTGACAATTCGGGCGATTCCGTCATACTGCGGAATCAGACGAAGTAATATTACGGAAATCTAAGCTATTTTAGTTACTTCGGTAATCCCACTTTGTTTATATAAATAGGATTTCTATTTTTACTTGATTCCGTTTCAATTCTTTTTCAAGACGCAAAAGGTAGTTTCTTTTATAATTGGTTTTGGTCTTTATTAGTTTTATACAATAGAGAATGGTTACTGCAGTAGTATTCCGTCTCCAAAGGGCGGTCCTGCTTACCAAAAGATCGTGACCGAACCACGCAGAATATTAGTGCATGATCAAGTTATATTTACATCTACTGACAGAGCTTAAACGTCTTGGTGAGGTAATCTAAAAAATAGCCCATGCATATCATTAACCTTACCAAGTGCTGATCTCCTGTGTTATCGGTATATCTGTGATCATGGATATTTTAGGTGTAACATAGTTGATACATGCTTATTAATTGGTACCACGTAACGAAGTCTTTTAGTGCATTTACTTGTCTCTAAAGCTGCTATATAAATGAAATTAGCAACTGCCAAAACGAATGACTCTCTCTGCGAAAAAAATGGAAATGAAATGTGCACACTTGCTTCCCTTCAGTATGATAGATTGATCTCCACGTGAGAGCCAATGTTAGTATTTTTACGATTGATTATTTTCTTTATTAGTTTTATACAATAGAGAATAGATTTCGAATCGTTTTTGACAAAAAAATATTTGTTTTTACAAAAAAAAAGTTGCTACTGTTATCGTCAGCATGTTCCCGTTCAGTTATAATCAGTGGACTTCCGGTTCCTATTTGGTCCAAATTTGCACGCATAACAAATGGGCACAAGTGCTTACCCTACCTATCCCTTTAAAAGTGAAACTTTTTTTTCAAGAAAAAAAAAAACAACTAAATAAACCCTTTATGATATACAAATACCGTAATTCAAAAAAATTGTGATAATAAATTGAAAAAAAACCCCAAAAAACAACAACAATTCAAAAGGGAAGGGATGATGGCACAACTGATCAAGCCTTTCCTTTTAAAAGCTCTTAAATTTGGTTTGCTATTGCTAATCATGGTCATGCAACTACATAGTTAGGTTAAGAAGCAGGCGCTTGTTTTGGTTGAGTCTATTATGTTTTGTTTAGGGGGTGAGTTGTCATTCACAAATTTACAATTAATATGCATTTATTTTTTTCCAATGATTGTTATTATCTTAAATGCTTCTGGGATTGTTGTTTTATCAATTCATTTGTAAAATAAGATTGTTATATGTCTATTAACGGAACAATTTTAATGAACACGAAATTAGTTCACACCTTTATGTGTATTGATAACGTGATGGTTTATGCCAATGAAAACGCATCAATATTATTACAATCAGGCAGAGAAAAGGTTTGCAAAGAGTAAATCGATAATCTTTATGTTAAACAAACTTTGAATTGCAAGTATTTTTTCATATCTTTTCTGCAGGATAAACTGTCCGAGGAGGGCCAGGCATTTTCGTATCGTAAAATGGCTGCCATATCAAGTGAATATCCCAAGCACCACCGCGACTTAGCGCGGGAATTATAATCAAAGTGCTGCAGCACTGAATGCGACGGACATGCAACCGGAGAGACATTAAGGCATTTTTTTTAGAAAAAAAAAAAAAAAAAAACAACACAAAAGATATAACAGAGAAAATTTGTTCCATACAATGTCGAGATTTGTAGAGCAATATATTTTATGTGTCCCAATCTGATATAATTCAGATTTTCTACTTTCAAGCAGAACAAGTCCAAATTTTTAAATACAGAATGAAATTTATGCCTAAAAACTCTGGTCAAACTTGTAAATCAGTGTCCTTATCGATTTATTCCAAGAAATGATATGTAAATAGAAAAAAAACTGTCAACGAAATATTTCTAAAATAAAACCATGCAAATAAACTTCAATCATAATACATAATACATGTGAGAATGTTAATTAGAATTGCTTCGTGTTATATCATAGTGGGCATATAGACAATAAAATATAAGTCATTTGTATTTTTATTTCTCTTGGATACGTCTCATTAAAAATATTTTTGGTTAAAATCATCAGCAATTAATAGTGTATTTTTTTAGATTTTTTTTTCATTTACGTCACTTAAGCACTACAGTGTTTTCAATTTCACACTAAATTCTATTTTCAACTTGTTTGCTTCTTACAATTGTATAGAATTTCTTAAAGTATTGCATGTGAACAAAGTAAGTATCCGCTTGTTTATTACATGTATAATGTGTACTCGTCCGAAAAACAGCACAGATGATGCAGAATCTATTTTTGCGACGGACGCGCCCTCAGGTGCGTTCAGAGCTAAGTCATCTACACATGGGATTTCGTTGGCTACACTCGCGCAATGTGTCCTAAACCAATTAACAGCCCAAGAAATAGTACATGAATTTGATCCTTAAAAACTCCCATACTTTGTCTGGATATCTTAATGTCTTCCATATTTAGCCTTTTCAATTTCAAATTAAGTTATCCAAGTTAAAATTGGAACGTATATTATTGATAAAAACGTTGTAGTCCCGTAGTATTATTGCGCAATATGCAAATTACTGCTGAAACGATTTACCGCTGTCGAAAAAGTAGGACAGCAAATTATACTACAATAAAGGTGTAACCTCTGAGTTCCAAGACATTATTAGTAGGAAATAAATATTTCTACATTATACAAAACATTATTATTAACAAATCAAAAGTTTTTCGTGACTCTAGGATAACTCGCGCATTAATAAAAGAAGAACTATTTTCGTGACTCATACCGCGGGTTTAGCTGAATATTCAGCAGTTATTAATATATTAGATACAGTACAATGGCTGGTATAAATATCTATTTTGAAAAATGCATGTAAGACACTTTACCGCCATGTAGTCTTTCATGGTAAGGAAGTTATAATATCAGTTCTACTTCCGATTCTTGTGGTTTGTTTACATATTTTACTAGGTCATGATATGAATTAACCTTCGCTATTCTAAAAATAGATTCTGCTTCACCTGTTCTGATTTTTGGACAGGCGATTAGGAAGTACACATTAAACATGTAATTAATAAACCAGCGGATTTAATGCAATACTTTTAGAAATGCTATACAATTGTAAGAAGCAAACAAGTTGAAAATGGAATTTAGTGTGAAGTTGAAAAGGACAACTAAACACTGTAGTGCTTAAGTGACATTTAAATTAAAATGAAAACGATGTGCTCTGGCCTCTACATCTTTACCTTGTAAATAAAAAAAATCTAAGAAATACACTATTAATTGCTGATGATTTTAACCAATTTGTTTTTTAATGAGACATATCCAAGAGAAATAAAAATACAAATGACTTATATTTTATTGTCTGTATGCCCACTATGATATAACACGAAGCAAATCTAAATAGCATTCTCAAATGTATAATGTATTATGTTTGAAGTTTATTTGCCTGGATTTATTCAAGAAATATTTCGTTGATAGTTTTTTTTCTATTTACATATCATTTCTTAGAATAAATCGATAAGGACACTGATTTACAAGTTTGACCAGAGTTTTTAGGCATAAATTTCATTCTGTATTTAAGTGCTTGAAAGTAGAAAATCTGAATTATATCAATTTGGGACACAAAATATATTGCTCTACAAATCTCGAACTTGTATGGAACAAATTTTCTCTGTCATATATTTTGTGTTTTGTTTTTTTTTCTAAAAGAAGTCTTAATTAATGTCTCTCCGGTTGCATGTCCGTCGCATTCAGTGCTGCAGCACTTTGATTAGAATAGTGTTATCTTCTGGTCGAAGGCTATTATAGTTAACTCATATCGTGACCTAGAAAACTATGTTAACAAAACACAAGAATCGGAAGTAGAACTGATATTATAACTTCCTTCAATAAAGATTTATACCATGAAAGACTACATGGTGGTAAAGTGTTGAAAAACTCCCTTGTTACATGCATTTTCAAAAATAGACATTTATAATACTAACCATTGTACTGTAGTCTAATTTATTAATAACTGCTGGATATTCAGCTAAACCCGCGGTATGAGTCACGAAAAGAGTTCTTCTTTTATTAATGCGCGAGTTATTCTAAAGTCACGAAAAACTTTTGATCTGTTAATAAAAATGTTTTTTTTTAATGGGGAAATATTTATTTCCTGCTTATAATTTCTATGAATTATTGAGCTTACTCCTTAATTATAGCATAATTTGCTGTCCTACTTTTTCGACAGCGGTAAATCGTTTCAGCAGTTATTTGCATAATTGCGCAATAATACTACGGGGCTTCAGCGTTTTTATCAATCAAATACGTTTATAATTTAACTTGGATAACTTAATTTGAAATTGTAAAGGCTAAATATGGAAGTTTTTAAGATATCCCGACGAAGTATGTAAGTTTCATAGGATCAAAGTCATGTACTATTTCGTGGGCCGTTATTCGGTTGAGGACACATTGCGCGATTGTAGCCGACGAAATCCCATGTGTAGATGACTTAGCTCTGAACGCGCCTGAGGGCGCGTCCGTCGCAAAAAAAGCTAACATCGGCGCGTCGCATAGGATGGAAAATACCCTTTTCATATTTTATTGTAATAAATATTTACAAACTGTGTCTTTCGGGGTTTTTTTTATCAATATATAACCAATAATGATGTTAATATGAATAAATAATCATATCTCAAATCTGTGACTATGACTTACAATGAAATTCTACCTTTAGTATATTAAAAAGGTTTTTAATTTCCTGTAATTTTATTCTGTGATTATGCTTCAAAGCAGTCAATTGACCGTGAATTTTCTTTTCAAATTTTGATTTCCTTGAAATTATTTTTCTCATCGGAAGGCATGCAACTTTAATATGATGATACATTAATTACATTCCATGAAAATATTTAAAGATATAAAATATCTTATGACATGTTTGTTCATTTTACATTACACATTTAATGCAGCAAACATAAAAAGTCTTCACAAAAAGTAGTATGCAATCGTACCTATATTACATACGATAGTATGGAACGCCATAGCTGCCTCATGTTGTTACATTTCATTTTATTTTTCCCTAAAAACGTCTTATTATGTATAATAGAAGTGTTGGCTTGCCAACGTTTTATGAGAACATGTCTTAACGAAGTCTTATTAGGTCAACTATTCATTTTCTCTTGTCCAAACGTAGTGCTGACTTGTCTAAACACTGTCTTATTATTTCAAAACGTCATGTTATCATGTGCCAATCCGGTGTTAACATGCCGAATAGAAGTCTTAATATGTCTAACATGCACGCCATCTTTTCGAATTAAGATTTCAATATGTCTGAACACAGACTTGTTTAAACGTGGTGTTGAATTGTCTTGAAATTGTCTTATCATGTGTAACAGTAGTATTAACTTGTCGGAAGTTGGTGTCATCTTATCCAAATGTGACCCTGGTATGTTATGACACTGTTGTATTATGTTATACTGTCGTTTTGTCTTGTCCAAATGTGGCATTGACATGTTTAAACACCAGCACATTTTGTCAGACTGCCATGTCATTGTGTTCAAATTCGGTGTTATCTTGCTTAAAGAAAGTCTTTTATGTCAAAATAGCATGCAGTCTTGTCCAACTGTGGTGGTAATTTGTCTAGAAATTGTCTTATTATGTGAAACAGTAGTGTAATCTTGTCGGAATTTGGTGCCAACTTGTCAAACTCATGTCTAATTATGTCGGCTAGTAGTGATATCTTGTTATCAACCGTTATATTAACCTGGCTGAGTGCTGCCCTGTTTTGTCAAACTGTTATGTTGCTTTGTATGAGGTGGTTTAATTCTGTCTTATTGTACCAAAACATCATGCTTTCTTGTCTAAAACTGTTGTTATCCTGTCTAAAAATATACTTATTATGTGAAATACTAATGTTGACTTGCCATAAATTTTGTTTGTTTGTGTAAACGTTATTTTATTATGTTAAACAGTATTGTTGCATTGTCGAATAATGGTATTGACATGTCTAAACACTGCCTTATTTTCTAAGATCGCCATGCTATTTTTTCCAAACTTGATTTTAACCGGCCTAAACACCGTCTTATTATGTGAAATAATGGTGGTATCTTTACAAATTATGGTTATGAACTGTTAAATCGCTATTTTAATTTGTCAAACTGTCATGCTGTTATGTCCAAATGCAGATTCAACTTGTCTATATTCGTCTTATTATGTCAAATAGTCATATCATCTTGTCGAAACGTGGTGATGGCTGGTCTAAAAATACTATCTTCTTGTCAAAGTGTCATTTTATTTTACTAAACATCAAGTATCATTTTTCCTTTTCAAATGTGGTGTTTACTTGTTAAAACACAGTATCATTATGTAATACAGTGAAGTTGACTTGCAAATTTATTACATTAACTTTTCTAAATACCGTCTCATTATGTCAGATAATCGTGTTATCCTGTCCAGATGCGATGTTGTCCAAATTTAGTATCACGTGACCAGAGCCCACGCGGAGCGTGAAAAGATAGAGCAAAAAAGATAACGGGACAGTTTAAAATAAAGTTTCCTTTTAAAAGGAAAGGCTTGCACAGTTGTGCCTTCATCCCAACCCTTTAAAATTGTTTTTTTTTTGGTTTCAATTTATTATCACAATTTGTTTTGAATTACGGTATTTGTATATCATAAAGGGTTTATTTAGTTGTTGTTTTTTTTTGTTTGGAAAAACGAATATTTTTTGTCAAAACGATTTGAAATCTATTCTTCTATTGTATAAAACTAATAAAGAAAATGATCAATCGTAAAAATACTAACTCATACTGAAGGGAAACAAGTGTGCACATTTCATTTCCCCTTTTTCGCAGAGAAATCATTCGTTTGCTTTATAGACAAGTAAATGCACTAAAATACTTCGTTACGTGGTACCAATTAATAAGCATGTATCAACTATGTTACACGATCACAAATACGATGCGCTATCTGTAGATCAGCACGTGGCAAAGTTAATGATATGCATGGGCTATTTTTAGATTACCTCACCATTGAATTGCGTTCAGTAGATCTAAATATAACTCGATCATGCTTGATTTGGTAAGCAGGACCACCCTTTGAAGACGGAATACTACTACAGTACCATTCTCTATTGTATAAAACTAATACAAACAAAAACAATTATAAATTATATAACTTTTGCGTCTTGAAAAACAATTGAAACGGAACAATTTCGTTTATAATTTATTACGGTTAACCCGATAAATCAAGTAAAAATAGAAATTCTATTTATATCAACAAACTGGGATTACCGAAGTAACTAAAATAGCTTAGATTTCCGTAATATTACTTCGTCTGATTCCGCAGTATGACGGAATCGCCCGAATTGTCACGATTGGAATCGGAACTACATCGGCTATTATCATTAATCCGAAGAGTGACGGAAAAGGCCGAAAAGTTGCGATTGGCACGATTGCAGCTGGTTTCCCGTTCAATCATGCACTAACAATTGGAAACAGGAAACCACCTTACCGGAACAAGTTATTCAAAACAAATGGCTTGCAGCAAGCCAAAAATCAGACAGCGTTTTCTCAAGACAGAACTAAATTTGAACCAATTTACACAATTATTAGACATAATAAGACAGTTTCTGTGTTTTTCACTGAATAATATGTCCCCTCAATATATCCGAGACTTACTTACCATATCTAATAATCAAAAGTATAATCTAAGATCGATATCTCATGGAAATTTAATTTCGTCTTACAAACCACGTACTAATTATTTTAATGACACATTTCAATTTAATGCCATGGTTATTTGGAATTCCATACCACTGACTATAAGAAGAAAAACAAAATTGTCAATATTTAAGAATAGTTTCAAGAAATACTTATTTAATCAACTTTAGCACGGTCCGTATGTATTATATGCAAGATACGCTCTTTATATTCATACATGTGTTTTTTATTATTATGTTTTCTAATAATGGGTGTCTGTCTTAGTTTCAAGTTTTTTTGACTGTGTTAATTTTGTTAATTTTGTAAGTTAATTTTACTTTTTAAATTGCAGATTAAAATGATGCACTGATGAAAATATTATGTTTAATGATAAATAAAATGAATTGTATGAATGTTCAGTATATGTGTTAATATATGTTAAAATTGTGATAACCATTTAATCATTTCTCTTACATGTAATATTTTCTTTGATTGATATGTGTTCTTTTGTGTGTGTGTTTTTATTTTATTTTTTTATTTTAGAAGGCCGCATTTTAAATAAGATGTTGCAACCTGTATATGTCTTAATGTGTTACCTTCGGTAAATAAAGTTATTATTATTATTATTATATATTATTATTATTATTATTATTATTATTATTATTATTATTATTATTATAACATCAAATTTCGACATTATAACACTTCTGTTTTACATTATAAGAAAGAGTTTAGACAAGTCATTACCACATTTCGACAAGATACCGCATTTTTTTGACTTTATAAGACTGAGTTTTAACAAGTCAACACCATATTTTGACAAGAGAACACTACTGTTTCAAATAAACAGACAGTCTTTTGACAAAACAGCTCCACAATTTGACCAAATAGCGCGACTAGTTGACATAATATGACACATTTCAGACAAGCCAAAGCGACATTTTGACATGATAACACTACTGGTTGAAATAATTAAACAATGTTAATACAAGTCAACATCATATTTTAAAGAGATAAGACTACTGTTACGCATAATAAGGCAATGTTTAGACAAGTCGACAAATAACAATGGCATTACAACGCTTATATTTGACATGATAAGACGCTTTCTTGGCACGATAAAAAGAAATGTAATAACATGAGGCAGCTATGGCGTTCCATACGAGTGTATGTAATATTTTTCTTGTTTATTTGAGGTTTACATCGCACCAACATAGTACGGGTCGTATGGCGACTTCACATATTAACGGGCACCTGAGTGCTGATGTTCCGTAAGGAGTAGAACTACTGACGTTCCGTAAGAAGTAGAACTACTGATGTTCCGTAAGAAGTAGAACTACTGATGTTCCGTAAGGAGTAGAACTACTGACATTCCGTAAGAAGTAGAACTACTGATGTTCCGTAAGGAGTAGAACTACTGACGTTCCGTAAGGAGTAGAACTACTGACGTTCCGTAAGGAGTAGAACTACTGACGTTCCGTAAGGAGTAGAACTACTGACGTTCCGTAAGGAGTAGAACTACTGACGTTCCGTAAGGAGTAGAACTACTGATGTTCCGTAAGAAGTAGAACTACTGACGTTCCGTAAGGAGTAGAACTACTGACGTTCCGTAAGGAGTAGAACTACTGATGTTCCGTAAGGAGTAGAACTACTGACGTTCCGTAAGATGAAAACTACTGACGTTCCGTAAGGAGTAGAACTACTGATGTTCCGTAAGGAGTAGAACTACTGATGTTCCGTAAGAAGTAGAACTACTGACGTTCCGTAAGGAGTAGAACTACTGATGTTCCGTAAGGAGTAGAACTACTGACGTTCCGTAAGGAGTAGAACTACTGATGTTCCTTAAGAAGTAGAACTACTGACGTTCCGTAAGGAGTAGAACTACTGACGTTCCTTTAGAAGTAGAACTACTAACGTTCCGTAAGGAGACGTTCCGTAAGGAGTAGAACTACTGATGTTCCGTAAGAAGTAGAACTACTGACGTTCCGTAAGAAGTAGAACTACTGACGTTCCGTAAGAAGTAGAACTACTGACGTTCCGTAAGAAGTAGAACTACTGACGTTCCGTAAGGAGTAGAACTACTACTGACGTTCCGTAAGGAGTAGAACTACTGACGTTCCGTAAGGAGTAGAACTACTGACGTTCCGTAAGGAGTAGAACTACTGACGTTCCGTAAGGAGTAGAACTACTGACGTTCCGTAAGGAGTAGAACTACTGACGTTCTGTAAGGAGTAGAACTACTGACGTTCCGTAAGGAGTAGAACTACTGACGTTCCGTAAGGAGTAGAACTACTGACGTTCCGTAAGGAGTAGAACTACTGACGTTCCGTAAGGAGTAGAACTACTGACGTTCCGTAAGGAGTAGAACTACAGACGTTCCGTAAGGAGTAGAACTACTGACGTTCCTTAACAAGTAGAACTACTGACGTTCCGTAAGAAGTAGAACTACTGATGTTCCGTAAGAAGTAGAACTACTGACGTTCCGTAAGAAGTAGAACTACTGACGTTCCGTAAGAAGTAGAACTACTGACGTTCCGTAAGAAGTAGAACTACTAATGTTCCGTAAGAAGTAGAACTACTGACGTTCCGTAAGAAGTAGAACTACTAATGTTCCGTAAGAAGTAGAACTACTAACGTTCCTTAAGAAGTAGAACTACTGACGTTCCGTAAGAAGTAGAACTACTAATCGTTCCTTAAGAAGTAGAACTACTGACGTTCCGTAAGAAGTAGAACTACTGATGTTCCTTAAGAAGTAGAACTACTGACGTTCCGTAAGAAGTAGAACTACTAATGTTCCGTAAGAAGTAGAACTACTGAACGTTCCTAAAAGTAGCTTCCTAGTGAAAGAATCCCAAGGCCCTGGCTGGATTCGAACCCACAGTGCTGAAGGGCAAGTGGTTTGAAGTCAGCGACTTAAACTACTCGGCCACGGACGCCTTAGAAATATTTAAGTACATGATAAAATCTACGGTTAATTTCTTAGTCAAAAGGGGCATAACTTTGTCAAAATAAAGTGAAGACTTGTATAACTTGGCCTAATGAACTTGTGTGTTATTTTAGATTTCAATTAGATATCTTTCTTACGGTGTCACAATGGTGACATGTGTGTGTGTTTTTATTCATCTCGTGCGCACGAAATACTATCTCGTGACCGTGAGTTACTAAGTCGTGGTCACGAGATAGTTAAGTAGTGGGAACGAGACACTATGATACTGCTGTGTTATACATATTACGTTTCTGTTGAATATCTGAAATATCTCATAATCTCCAGGAACGATGGTTAGGAAACTACCCGCCTATATGACTGAAATACTGTTGGAAAAAGGCGTTAAACGAAACCAACAAACAAAGAAATATCTCATTTACTTTAAATTGTAGGACATTCTGTGTAAAAGAGTCATAACGGTGATAACTATTAAGATATACCAAACAAACACGTTTATTTTTAATTTTCTTTATTGTCTACGAACGTGCTGTCATTTATTTTATAATTGGTGAGAACGGAGTGATACAATATGATACAAGAAAAGCATTGATGCAAAGCATCAAAGGCGATGCCAAAAAATTTTGATTAAGTTTTGCACAAAAGATTTTACTTTTAGCATCATAATTACCTGGGGGCAGGGCCCCTTAAGTTGAAAATTAAACCAAAAAAAAAAGCCCGTCTTTCCCCTTAACCAAACTTAAAAACCCCGGCCACTTTCCCGCAGAGCCCGGAAACCTCCCGGAATTACGGGGGGAAACCGGGGCACCGGGGTAAAATTATTTTTGCATCAAAACCCCGGACACAGGTAGTTTCCCCACTAAAAACCCAGGTGCGCTCCCGGATCATCCAGCAACCCCGGGGAAGCTACGGTTCATCCGGCTTTTCCCGGTCGTTCCCGGGTGACGCCCAAAGCCCCGGTTTACCCCGGGGAACCCCGGTCGACCAGGGAGAGCCCCGGGGAGCCCAGGCGACCCGGCAGACCCCGGAACCCCGGTGGGTTTTAAAACGCCCGAAAATGATAACTTTGATACATAATTTTCATTTAATATAATATCTATTGTTCCAGAATAGTAATTCATGATGATTTTCTGAAAAATCCTTATGCCATACTGGATAGAAGGGACATGGGAAGGCTTCTAATACAAACAAGTTCAATCATCACAAATTGTCCTTATTTTTTTGAAATGATCCGGGCTTTGCCGGGGCTCTACCGGGGCTCTACCGGGATCAACCGTAGCTCTACCTTTATCCTCCGGGGCTCTGCCTGTAGTTACCGGGGCTCTGCCGGCATATACCGGGGCTCTACCGTAGCTCTACCGTAGCTCTACCGGCTATATCATACCCCGGATCATCCCCGGTTTGTGCCGGCAGAGCTACGGTGCTTTCCGCGGTATCACCCGGTCGTTCCCGGCAGAGCTAAGGATGATGCCGGCAAAGCTATACCTTCCCGGATCATCCCGGACCACCCCGGTGATATTAAATATTTTATTCCATCCGGGATCGAATGCCGGATGTTCCCGGATCATCCCGGATCATCCAGGACGTTGCCGGCAGAGTTACGGATGTACCCCGGTTGTTCCCGGTCGTACCCCGGTCGTTCCCGGATCACCCCGGACGTCTACCGGGGCTCTGCCGGGGCTCTGCCGGGATGTAAGTGAGACTGTAGCTTAAGACTCATGCCATAAGAGAGAATTTCTTAAGATTTATTTAACCAGATACAAGAATACCTGAGTCATAAGCATATAATAAAAGCTTATTGCTTACGATTGCAGACTTGTCACTGACATATATCAGACATAAAAGACTCCTGACCTAAAATGAACCTCAGGGGGAACACCACAGGTACTCGGAGCAGTAGTAGAATGAGTACCAGCCACATCCACCAGTTACTGTTCTACAGGAGAATAATTGCTACGGTTGTTATACAAAGGTTACTATTTCTACAGGAGAATAATTGCTACGGTTGTTATACAGAGGTTACTGTTCTATAGGAGAATAATTGCTACGGTTGTTATACAGAAGTTACTATTTCTACAGGAGAATAATTGCTACGGTTGTTATACAGAGGTTACTGTTCTACAGGAGAATAATTGCTACGGTTGTTATACAGAGGTCACTGTTCTACAGGAGAATAATTGCTACGGTTGTTATACAGAGGTTACTGTTTCTACAGGAGAATAATTGCTACGGTTGTTATACAGAGGTTACTGTTTCTACAGGAGAATAATTGCTACGGTTGTAATACAAAGGTTACTATTTCTACAGGAGAATAATTGCTACGGTTGTTATACAGAGGTTACTGTTCTACAGGAGGATAATTGCTACGGTTGTTATACAGAGGTTACTGTTCTACAGGAGAATAATTGCTACGGTTGTTATACAGAGGTTACTGTTTCTACAGGAGAATAATTGCTACGGTTGTTATACAGAGGTTACTGTTCTATAGGAGAATAATTGCTGCGGTTGTTTTATAGAGGTTACTATTTCTACAGGAGAATAATTGCTACAGTTGTTATACAGAGGTTACTGTTCTACAGGAGAATAATTGCTACGGTTGTTATACAGAGGTTACTGTTCTACAGGAGAATAATTGCTACGGTTGTAATACAGAGGTTACTGTTTCTACGGGAAAATAATTGCTACGGTTGTTATACAGAGGTTACTGTTCTATAGGAGAATAATTGCTACGGTTGTTATACAGAGGTTACTATTTCTACAGGAGAATAATTGCTACGGTTGTTATACAGAGGTTACTATTTCTACAGGAGAATAATTGCTACGGTTGTTATACAGAGGTTACTATTTCTACAGGAGAATAATTGCTACGGTTGTTATACAGAGGTTACTGTTCTACAGGAGAATAATTGCTACGGTTGTTATACAAAGGTTACTATTTCTTCAGGAGAATAATTGCTACGGTTGTTATACAGAGGTTACTGTTCTACAGGAGAATAATTGCTACGGTTGTTATAGAAAGGTTACTATTTCTACAGGAGAATAATTGCTACGGTTGTTATACAGAGGTTACTGTTCTACAGGAGAATAATTGCTACGGTTGTTATACAAAGGTTACTGTTCTATAGGAGAATAATTGCTACGGTTGTTATACAGAGGTTACTATTTCTACAGGAGAATAATTGCTACGGTTGTTATACAGAGGTTACTATTTCTACAGGAGAATAATTGCTACGGTTGTTATACAGAGGTTACTGTTTCTACAGGAGAATAATTGCTACGGTTGTTATACAGAGGTTACTATTTCTTCAGGAGAATAATTGCTACGGTTGTTATACAGAGGTTACTATTTCTACAGGAGAATAATTGCTACGGTTGTTATACAGAGGTTACTGTTTCTACAGGAGAATAATTGCTACGGTTGTTATACAGAGGTTACTATTTCTTCAGGAGAATAATTGCTACGGTTGTTATTCAGAGGTTACTATTTCTACAGGAGAATAATTGCTACGGTTGTAATACAGAGGTTACTGTTCTACAGGAGAGTAATTGCTACGGTTGTTATACAGAGGTTACTGTTTCTACAGGAGAATAATTGCTACGGTTGTTATACAGAGGTTACTATTTCTACAGGAGAATAATTGCTACGGTTGTTATACAGAGGTTACTGTTCTATAGGAGAATAATTGCTACGGTTGTTATACAGAGGTTACTGTTTCTACAGGAGAATAATTGCTACGGTTGTTATACAGAGGTTACTGTTCTATAGGAGAATAATTGCTACGGTTGTTATACAGAGGTTACTATTTCTACAGGAGAATAATTGCTACGGTTGTTATACAGAGGTTACTATTTCTACAGGAGAATAATTGCTACGGTTGTTATACAGAGGTTACTGTTTCTACAGGAGAATAATTGCTACGGTTGTTATACAGAGGTTACTATTTCTTCAGGAGAATAATTGCTACGGTTGTTATACAGAGGTTACTATTTTTACAGGAGAATAATTGCTACGGTTGTTATACAGAGGTTACTGTTCTACAGGAGAATGATTGCTACGGTTGTTATACAGAGGTTACTGTTTCTACGGGAAAATAATTGCTACGGTTGTTATACAGAGGTTACTGTTCTATAGGAGAATAATTGCTACGGTTGTTATACAGAGGTTACTATTTCTACAGGAGAATAATTGCTACGGTTGTTATACAGAGGTTACTATTTCTACAGGAGAATAATTGCTACGGTTGTTATACAGAGGTTACTATTCTACAGGAGAATAATTGCTACGGTTGTAATACAGAGGTTACTGTTCTACAGGAGAATAATTGCTACGGTTGTTAGACAAAGGTTACTATTTCTACAAGAGAATAATTGCTACGGTTGTTATACAGAGGTTACTGTTCTACAGGAGAATAATTGCTACGGTTGTTATACAAAGGTTACTATTTCTTCAGGAGAATAATTGCTACGGTTGTTATACAGAGGTTACTGTTCTACAGGAGAATAATTGCTACGGTTGTTATAGAAAGGTTACTATTTCTACAGGAGAATAATTGCTACGGTTGTTATACAGAGGTTACTGTTCTACAGGAGAATAATTGCTACGGTTGTTATACAAAGGTTACTGTTCTATAGGAGAATAATTGCTACGGTTGTTATACAGAGGTTACTGTTCTACAGGAGAATAATTGCTACGGTTGTTATACAAAGGTTACTATTTCTTCAGGAGAATAATTGCTACGGTTGTTATACAGAGGTTACTGTTCTACAGGAAATAATTGCTACGGTTGTTATAGAAAGGTTACTATTTCTACAGGAGAATAATTGCTACGGTTGTTATACAGAGGTTACTGTTCTACAGGAGAATAATTGCTACGGTTGTTATACAAAGGTTACTGTTCTATAGGAGAATAATTGCTACGGTTGTTATACAGAGGTTACTATTTCTACAGGAGAATAATTGCTAAGGTTGTTATACAGAGGTTACTATTTCTACAGGAGAATAATTGCTACGGTTGTTATACAGAGGTTACTGTTTCTACAGGAGAATAATTGCTACGGTTGTTATACAGAGGTTACTATTTCTTCAGGAGAATAATTGCTACGGTTGTTATACAGAGGTTACTATTTCTACAGGAGAATAATTGCTGCGGTTGTTATACAGAGGTTACTGTTTCTACAGGAGAATAATTGCTACGGTTGTTATACAGAGGTTACTATTTCTTCAGGAGAATAATTGCTACGGTTGTTAAACAGAGGTTACTATTTCTACAGGAGAATAATTGCTACGGTTGTTATACAGAGGTTACTGTTCTACAGGAGAATAATTGCTACGGTTGTTATACAGAGGTTACTGTTTCTACAGGAGAATAATTGCTACGGTTGTTATACAGAGGTTACTATTTCTACAGGAGAATAATTGCTACGGTTGTTATACAGAGGTTACTGTTCTATAGGAGAATAATTGCTACGGTTGTTATACAGAGGTTACTGTTTCTACAGGAGAATAATTGCTACGGTTGTTATACAGAGGTTACTGTTCTATAGGAGAATAATTGCTACGGTTGTTATACAAAGGTTACTATTTCTACAGGAGAATAATTGCTACGGTTGTTATACAGAGGTTACTATTTCTACAGGAGAATAATTGCTACGGTTGTTATACAGAGGTTACTGTTCTACAGGAGGATGTGAACGTCTTAATTTGAAAGAATCAAAACTGTTATTGTAAAGATGTTTCTGTAGAGTCCAACTTTGGAGAGGTTGCCCAGTATTTCTTATACATTTATTGTATATATGCTCCAAACTGTCAAACGTATCAAACATGCTTATACATGTTGTACAAATATTTAGTATAATAAGCGTTTTATGTGTTGATATGTCAGCTGTACACTGCTTCTTGGTCGCAGGATGACATTGTCACCAGGGAGACAGCGGTCTTTATATATCGCCTGAAAATCATGTCAAAAAGAAATGATTACTAGTATATAATTATATTTAACGTCAATATTTGTTTTACAGTATCGTTTTTATCTTTAGATCTTGAGAAAAATCTTGAGTCCAGGTTGAAGGGACTCAACTTAGATTTGTTTTGACATGACGGGGCTGGTAATATTTTTTAAATAATAATGTTCCATTTTATGTACGTCTAGACAAACAACTTCTGTACAAAATTTCAGGTCATTCGTTCGCTCCATTTTTTTCCAGAATAATAATTCTTATTGTGAAAATTCATCCAAAGTTGAAACGCGTTGTAATGCTTCGGGATCATTGATACCAGCACTATTAAGTGTTGAGAATTGAGTACCGCTCAAGCCGGTGCTAGGGGCGAGAGGGATGTTGCACTTATTCATTATCCCTCATGTACAGACTCAATCAAACCGAGTCTGCAATTCTTATGTAATTTTGTTGTGATTAATGCTTCCGAGGGATCACTTTGTTTCCAGATTTTTTGTTATATGTTAATTCTGAATATGTCTATGGGCTATTTATTTGAATCTACATCAATCAATCAATCGTTCAATTATTCTCATAAAGATATTAATTGTTGCCTATCACAACACATCAATTTGAAATACATATGACATAGATATCGGAGAATTTACATACCACATGCCTGGCATCTCTTACTGTAAAAACCCAGGCTTGTCTACGTTTATTTTCTAAACCAACTGCTTTTATCACAATGTAGCACTGTAGTTCATTGTCCCAGTCCAGAACAACGTTGAAAGGTACATCTTCTGTTTTAACTGCCATTTTGTCCATATATATCCTCGTGGCGTACACGAAGGCGTCCAAAACTGTCATATCAACAAGTAAAGGCACAAAAATAACGGAATTTCTCCTTGGTATTTTTGGTTTACTGATTATAACCGCAACTTGAAACTGAAAATTTAAAGAAAAGAAAATCAGAATAAGAAGTCGCTTTGGAATGTTATCATCAACAAGCTTAAGGTGGCTATGTGAAGTGTATTTTGTTAGAGATAAGTCAAATGAAAAAGAGTTCTGACACAGGAACAGAATTGTTTAGCGCATACAAATAAAGTGCAGAAAGATATTCGAAATATATCATACTGAATTATAATATATATATATAATGAAAAATCATCTAAAATTGCACAATTCAAGTTAAACAGAACATAAAGCTTGATCGCTTACCGGATAAACTCGTGTTGTTTTCAAGCTTTGCTTCATGCCATTGGAATTGTTAGGAAATGGCGTTGCATGATTTTTCGCTTCTCTGTTCGAATTCAGTCCTGACTCAAATATTATCTGATCGTCTCGTTTACTTGATAAAGGTTTTTTTGTTTCTTGAAGTGTTGTGATTCTATATTTATCACTGGATGTTTGTAATGCTAGTGCTTGTTTAGCTTTGATCACATCTTTTATAATCCTTTCAAAGATAAATTTGTACTTGACACTATCAACTTTGTTGATAAGGGCCACAGATTCGTGACCTGTTTCGGGTGTATCTCTATTTAAACTAGGCGCAACATTAACATCACTTCCAGTGTTTTCCCATTGTTCAGGCATTCCAAATTTCCATTTTATTCCAGTAGTATCAGCTGTTGATTTCTTAAAATAAATATGAGCAATATCTTATTTATACATTAAGAAAATTTATTTTCAAAAGATATTGTTTGCTCTTCAAAAAAGAAAATCAAGCTTATCAATCATATCGGAACTTTTACCAACATATAAGAGGATGAAACACAATTTATCAAAACATGTTTCGATTTAATAAGCTTCATCATTTGAGCCGCGTCAAGACAAAACCAACGTAATACGTTTGCGACCAGCATGGATCCAGACCAGCCTGTGCATCCGCGCAGTCTGATCAGGAACCATGCTGTTCGCTATCAGTTTCTCTACTTGTTAAAAGGTTTAAAAGCGAACAGCATGGATCCTGACCAGACTGCGCGGATGCGTGGGCTGGTTTGGATCCATGCTGGTCGCAAACCCACTATGTTGGTTTTTGTCATGACGCGGCTCATTTGATAAATAACTAAGGAAATGACGAGACGTCTACGTTAATAGACGCCACATTTGGCACGTAAAAGAAATTTTATATAATTAAATAAATCATCTATTACGTGGTGGTATTGGTAGTTTTCACACCGAATCACGGCAGTAAGTCACATTGAAATCGTCCATTACTGTTTTATATAATAAAAAATGTACATGTGTATACATGTATATAGACGTAATTGTTTTAAATATCGAAAACATTTACATTGAATAACTGGATCAAAAGATACATACTGTACATTTTCAGTTGGATGCAAATCATCTTATCCGAATACATTGAAAAATTATTTTTTAAACATAATTATTTTATCACAAGGAACATTATCACGTTTTAATATATATTATCTGTCGACTCGTGTAAGATCCTATATAATATATGAAAAATAGAAATTTACCAACAAAATATAGATGTAAATAAAGCTCGATATTACCTGGTTAATTAGAAGTTGTTTTGATTCTATTTCACTGCTAACTTCTGCCAAAACTGTTACCGTAATCAAGATGAAAAGGGAAATAATTGCCATAACAGAAGTATTTTTATTCCTTATTCCTAAATAAAGATTTCACTTTTTTTTGTTCAAAGCTGTGACAGTGTGAAAATACTAGAGTAGTTTTACGGACAGTTTTCTGGTAAGTTCTTAAATGAAAGTATCGTCTGATTCCGTTTATATACATAGTTACACTTGTGAATGTCATATGACCAATAAAACTGACTCCTGATTCGCTGCTCTGAACAAAACATCTAGTCCATAATGATTAATTGGTATCAGTACATGTGAAAGATTTATATAACTCACACATAATGGTGTATATAACTCATGTGTATATATTAAACAGCTAGCTTCAACTAGTACACATTATGTACACTTCTAGCGCAGATCTAGTGTACATAATGTGCACAAGGATGGTAACTTTAGTTTGAACTCAACTGTATACTGTAAACTGACCAGTTCATGATATTTCTTAAGTACTCAGAATATTATGATGTTAAAATGATTATTTCTACAAAATATGACTTCAATATCTTTTTTATTTTTCTTTCTTTATTATTTGTTTTGGCTTTATTTTGATAAAACACTTTTGAGTTAGCAACCTGGTTGCTGAAACTGGTCAGGTCTAGTGCCATATACAAAGAAAACATCTGACTCTTGGGACATTTCTTCTCCTCAGATATTTTCTTGTACTCACACAATTTTCTTACCAGGACGGTTCTCGTATCCAGACAATTTCCTTCCCGGGACGGTTATTGTACTGGGACATTTTTCGTACCGGAACAGATTTTGTACTGGGACATTTCTTGTACCGGAACAGATTTTGTACTGGGACATTTCTTGTACCGGAACAGATTTTGTACTGGGACATTTCTTGTACCGGGACAGATTTTGCACTAGGACATTTCTTGTACTGGGACAGTTTTGTTCTTGGACATTTGTCGTACCGGGGCAGTTTTGTACTGGGGCATTTCTCGTACCGGGACAGTTTTTTTGTACTGGGACATTCCTTGTACCAGGACAGTTTTGTACTGGGATATTTGTCGTACAGGGGCAGTTTTGTACTGGGACATTTGTCGTACCGGGGCAGTTTTGTACTGGGACATTTGTCGTACCGGGGCAGTTTTGTACTGGGACATTTGTCGTAC
This sequence comes from Ruditapes philippinarum, assembly GCF_026571515.1. Classification (NCBI taxonomy): domain Eukaryota; kingdom Metazoa; phylum Mollusca; class Bivalvia; order Venerida; family Veneridae; genus Ruditapes; species Ruditapes philippinarum. Next base: position 25,712 of record NW_026864805.1, on the reverse strand, counting down.
CGGGGCAGTTTTGTACTAAGACTTTTCTTGTAGCGGGACAGTTTTCGTTCCGGGACATTTTTCGTACCAGGACAGATTTTGTACTGGGAATTTCTTCAAATGCATAAACGCCACATGTTAATATCTCTTGTCGATCGACGTTACTGGAAAAAACAACAAAAAATGTGCGGCGATTTAAGGACGTTAAGTGCGGTGCCCACATCTTACTATTGTTCAAGTTGTACAGTGCCTAAAGTACACACGTGGAAACATGAAAATCATATCAGATATCCAAAAAACCGGTTATTAAAGTGGTGTTACATGTTTATAAGACAATAATGTACATATCTATATTGCATTTCTATCAGTCATTTGAGCTAAACGGACTAGAAGTCGTTATATTTCGCACTCAAAGCAAATATCCCAGTACAATATTTTTCACAGAATGCCCCAACTGTTTTCACTATTTTGACTTAGTGAAGCAATTTGCATGTAGTAAAGAGTAATAAGCTTCCAATTAAACGACACATTCGATGGAATGAAAAATTCGTTATTTTTACGTTGTTTCGGTTAAATTATCATCTGTTTTCTGTATGACAGAATATACGGTGTCTCGGTCAGATGTATGGTATTTTGACGTTGCGGTAAACGCCCTATCACCGTGAGTTTTGTACTGGGACATTTCTTGTACTGGGACTGCCCCCAACCCGGATTTGCTTATCTCGATATTCAAACAACCAACTTCACCGTGTATTATTTACTTTTGTTTTATATAAAACAAACTATATCTTACAACGTTCTTAAAATAGAAAAAGTTACTGATTTTACGTAAGCAATTTACTCATGCTTCAATCATATGTTCATATAATTTTAAAAGAGGTTGATCGATAAAAGACAATTTAACATAAAGAAAAAAAAACATAATGGAAGGATAGTCTAATCAAACATTTTATTTGCTAATAGTAAATATCAGCTGATAGAACTTGTCATGATAAGTTCATTAATTCCTTAATTACATACTTTTATCATCAGAAGTATATATATAAATTTTTTTTTTCATGAAAGCGACAAGGATTAGCTGTCACGTTTCACTCCGAATCTGAAAAAATAACGTCATCTCATGCTGCTTGATATTCGTCTAATGAGTTGCTTTATTAGTCTAACGGAAAATAATTGGATGCTGATTTAGTTATCAAAGTAAACATTCAATACAAAAAATTTTTGTACCTACATTTATCAGATTTCTATACATGTTTTTTCATCTTGTGATATTAAATAAACATCGTAACAAAAACGGTGTTATGAACGTCAATTTTTCCACAAATAGTAATATGGTAACCAGTAATTATACATCACACTTTTCTTATTAAGTAAAATGCCACCTGATTTCTGATCTAGTATATAAATCAAGCCCATAACTTCACAAACAGATGTTGACACCTGCCTATCCTTACCTTGAAAATAGCAAAGCACATCAAATTATCTATTTAAACTTTGATATTTATAAAATATAAAATGAATTTTCTCGTATTCAGATGTTTTTGCATTTGTTTATAGGTTTGGAAATATTATATACACGTCACTTTTGTTTATAGCATGTCAAAATGTTTTTCCCCTTCGTTCAAAATAACAACAAAACAAAGAGACTTTTAAATGAAAGCAAAACGAATTTACTTTTAATAAAGACAGTGAAGAAAAGAAAACTCAAGTATAGCTTCAGTTAAAACCTTTATTTTAGTTTGTTCTGGTGTAAATGTTATTTGATAAACCCAACCACCTATTCCGTCATGAATATTTCACTTGTACTGGTTCCTGTAACTAACACACACATTTCTATGTACCAAGCAAAATACCCGAGAACTCGGAGCCAGCCAGCGCAAGCACTGTGTAAGAGCATGAATTGTCTACATAAAGTGACACGTATTGTTTCTCCTGAAAACAAAATAAACATTTCAATTTTAACTACAATGTTTTTCTGCACAAATGTGTTATTTTCATTATGGCTGAGGTATATAAATATGGTTTGTTTAAAGGAACAACATAAATATTCATATGTTTTCACAGTTAATTAAAACAATATACACGATACCGCTATGTAGTTATTTTCAAAACATTTTGTGTTGTTGTTTGTTTGTTTGTTTGTTTAAATAAAAAGTGTATCTCAAAACAACTTGTGATTTATACATGAAAAGTGTTCAAGTTGATAAAAAAATCTACATAATGTCCGGCAACATGTGATGATGTGTGCAATATTATAAAAGTGATATTTTTACCTTTAACAGTAAAAGTCCTGTGACACTCGATGTCAGCATTTTATTGTCAATATTTACACCCGTGATAGTTTCAATGGACCTGAAAATATTACAAATATTTCATAACAAACTTGTACAAAAAAATATAAATATATATACATACGAGAAGGCCCAATACGATGGTAAATGATAATGGCATATTCAAAAAAATAACCTCCGTCAAAAATTGTAAAACAAAACGAAAACACATAACATAACATCATAACATAACTTAACATAACTTATCATAACATTACATAACATCATAACATAACATAACTTAGCATAACAGAATATAACTTAACATAACATCATAACATAACATCATAACATAACATAACATAGCGTATCTATACATGTTTATAAGTTTAATTTTACAATGTATTTATAAACATATATTATCATCACAGTGTAATGTCATCACAGTGTATCTATATACATGTAACATGTATAATAATCACAGTGTATTATATACATGTAATGTCATCACAGTGTAATTATATACATGTTACATGTATAATAATCACAGTGTATTTTATACATGTAATGTCATCACAGTGTAATTATATACATGTTACATGTATAATAATCACAGTGTATTTTATACATGTAATGTCATCACAGTGTAATTATATACATGTTACATGCATAATAATCACAGTGTATTTAATACATGTAATGTCATCACAGTGTATCTATATACATGTTACATGTATAAAAATCACAGTGTATTATATACATGTAATGCCATCACAGTGTAATTGTATACATGTTACATGTATAATAATCACAGTGTATTTTATACATGTAACGTCATCACAGTGTAATTATATACATGTTACATGTATAATAATCACAGTGTATTTTATACATGTAATGTCATAGCAGTGTATTAATATACCTGTATTATCATCACAGTGTATTATATACATGTAATGCCATCACAGTGTAATTATATACATGTTACATGTATAATAATCACTGTGTATTATATACATGTAATGCCATCACAGTGTAATTGTATACATGTTACATGTATAATAATCACAGTGTATTTTATACATGTAACGTCATCACAGTGTATCTATATACATGTTACATGTATAATAATCACAGTGTATTTTATACATGTAATGTCATAGCAGTGTATTGATATACCTGTATTATCATCACAGTGTATTTACATAAATGTATTATGATCACAGTGTATTTATATACCTGTATATTTATCACAGTGTATTTACATAAATGTATTATTATCACAGTGTATTTACATAAATGTATTATCATCACACTGTATTTACATAAATGTATTATCATCACAGTGTATTTATATACCTGCATTATCATCACAGTGTATTTACATAAATGTATTATCATCACAGTGTATTTATATACCTGTATTATCATCACAGTGTATTTACATAAATGTATTATCATCACACTGTATTTACATAAATGTATTATTATCACAGTGTATTTATATACCTGTATTATCATCACAGTGTATTTACATAAATGTATTATTATCACAGTGTATTTATATACCTGTATTATCATCACAGTGTATTTACATAAATGTATTATCATCACAGTGTATTTAAATACCTGTACTATCATCACACTGTATTTACATAAATGTACTATCATCACACTGTATTTACATAAATGTATTATCATCACAGTGTATTTATATACCTGCATTATCATCACAGTGTATTTACCTAAATGTATTATCATCACATTGTATTTACATAAATGTATTATCATCACACTGTATTTATATACCTGTACTATCATCACACTGTATTTACATAAGTGTACTATCATCACACTGTATTTACATAAATGTATTATCATCACATTGTATTTACATAAATGTATTATTATCACAGTGTATTTATATACCTGTATTATCATCACAGTGTATTTACATAAATGTATTATCTTCACACTGTATTTACATAAATGTATTATCATCACAGTGTATTTACATAAATGAATTATCATCACAGTGTATTAACATAAATGAATTATCATCACACTGTATTTACATAAATGTATTATCATCACAGTGTATTTATATACCTGTATTATCATCACAGTGTATTTACATAAATGTATTATCATCACACTGTATTTACATAAATGTACTATCATCACACTGTATTTACATAAATGAATTATCATCACACTGTATTTACATAAATGTATTATCATCACACTGTATTTACATAAATGAATTATCATCACACTGTATTTACATAAATGAATTATCATCACACTGTATTTACATAAATGTATTATCATCACAGTGTATTTATATACCTGTATTATCATCACAGTGTATTTACATAAATTTATTATTAGCACAGTGTATTTATATTCCTGTATTATCATCACAGTGTATTTACATAAATGTATTATCATCACACTGTATTTACATAAATGTACTATCATCACACTGTATTTACATAAATGTATTATCATCACACTGTATTTACATAAATGTATTATTATCACAGTGTATTTATATACCTGTATTATCATCACAGTGTATTTACATAAATGTATTATCATCACACTGTATTTACATAAATGTATTATCATCACAGTGTATTTATATACCTGCATTATCATCACAGTGTATTTACATAAATGTATTATCATCACAGTGTATTTATATACCTGTATTATCATCACAGTGTATTTACATAAATGTATTATCATCACAGTGTATTTAAATTACCTGTACTATCATCACACTGTATTTACATAAATGTACTATCATCACACTGTATTTACATAAATGTATTATCATCACAGTGTATTTATATACCTGCATTATCATCACAGTGTATTTACCTAAATGTATTATCATCACATTGTATTTACATAAATGTATTATCATCACACTGTATTTATATACCTGTACTATCATCACACTGTATTTACATAAGTGTACTATCATCACACTGTATTTACATAAATGTATTATCATCACATTGTATTTACATAAATGTATTATTATCACAGTGTATTTATATACCTGTATTATCATCACAGTGTATTTACATAAATGTATTATCATCACACTGTATTTACATAAATGTATTATCATCACAGTGTATTTACATAAATGAATTATCATCACAGTGTATTAACATAAATGAATTATCATCACACTGTATTTACATAAATGTATTATTATCACAGTGTATTATATACCTGTATTATCATCACAGTGTATTTACATAAATGTTTTATCATCACACTGTATTTACATAAATGTACTATCATCACACTGTATTTACATAAATGAATTATCATCACACTGTATTTACATAAATGTATTATCATCACACTGTATTTACATAAATGAATTATCATCACACTGTATTTACATAAATGAATTATCATCACACTGTATTTACATAAATGTATTATCATCACACTGTATTTACATAAATGTATTATCATCACAGTGTATTTACATAAATGTATTATTATCACAGTGTATTTATATTCCTGTATTATCATCACAGTGTATTTATATAAATGTATTATCATCACACTGTATTTACATAAATGTACTATCATCACAGTGTATTTACATAAATGTTTTATCATCACACTGTATTTACATAAATGTATTATTATCACAGTGTATTATATACCTGTATTATCATCACAGTGTATTTACATAAATGTTTTATCATCACACTGTATTTACATAAATGTACTATCATCACACTGTATTTACATAAATGTATTATCATCACACTGTTATTACATAAATGTACTATCATCACACTGTATTTACATAAATGTATTATCATCACAGTGTATTTACATAAATTTATTATCCTCAAAGCAGGTAAAGCAAACTTTTTGCATGAATTAAACTTACGTGTTTGTCTGACATAATGAGTCAATGCAGATTATAATTCTTATATTTTCATCTGTCTTTAGACGATCTGTCAACTTTCTTTTTGTGCGTATTCTTAGTTGTAAGTTTACTGTGAACTGGTATATACCGTCCATTGGAGGAAAGAAACGCCCTTCCTTCGCGTTAAATGCCTCCCCTCGTTGGAACCCTCCTCCGCCAAAAGGCTACATGAAACAGAGAAAATTTATATTGAATTAATGTTACAAAAGTTCTATGGTTATTTTTTAACTATCATTGTCATTCAATTATTGTTACTGAGTATAGGGATTGGGGAGATAGAGATAGTAATTCCATAGAATATAATACTATATGATATGATAGGTTAGATACGATATATAATAATATACAATATAATATAAACAGTCATATGAAGTTGTCAAAGAAGTACTGATTTAAGGACTGAGTTCATTCTCGTGACAGCCCACAAAACTCGGTAAACATGTTGTATATACATGTACATGTAACGTTATTATTATTAATGTCAAAAATTGATGCATATATTTGTTGCCTCTACATACTTGTTTTACCTGATGTTTTTTTTTTACTGACCGTTAAGTCTAAAGCATTTTCTCAATGACATTTATAAATAAATGATTCATTAGTCGGCAAAGATGCTCACAATACATGTACAAATGTACATTATATTTATAGAATATAGGTTGTGAAAATACACAAAAGGCGCGTTAATGAAGCGCATGGTATGACACAAAATACTTGAAACTGTATACCACTTGACGGACGTAATAAGAATACACGCTTCAAATTAGCTTGTATGTGGTGAAGGCTATACAACAATAGAGGGTGAAGTCCAGTGAAGGTGATTTATGAAGTTCGTATTACTGGAAAGATGGAAGCATTTACATTTCAGAATTCTAATGACGTTTATCTATAGTAATTAAAAAATATATAATGAAATATGTACAAATGTAAATATGGATTTCATACGAGGCGCAGTCTAAGCCTAATGATCTTTTAAAAATATACCTATGGTATCAATCTGACTTAGGTTCAGATCTACTTATTTCTTTTATGTAGATCTGATGACGACCGTATATGTTTCGCCTTCTTTATAATTCGGATTTCCCGAGAAAGCTATTTTCATAGGCATTAGAAAAAGTATCAAAATACCGTGGAAGTTAAACAAATTGTTGATTTTTGTTAGAAAAAAAATATTTGAAGTAAATTTTAACAAATTAACTTGAAATAATAGTCAATTTTTAATGGGCAAGATTGTTTTGTCAGTTTACCTGTCGGCTATATGGACAACGCCATGTTTGTTCTCGAAATCGTGAAAATTACCACTGAAGCTTGAAATTCTATCAATAATCCGTAGCAGAACAACAACACGGTAAATGGAACCTGCGTTGAACGTAAACCGATGGTTTACGTCACTATGTATATGTTAGTGTTCATCCGTGCTGTTCTACAGAAATTAGAAACTTCGACGGGAGCGACATCTACGGATGAATACTAACATACTTAGTGTCAAGCTTTTTTTGGCCTCATTATCATTCACTTTATTACGTCACTTTTGGCGGTTAAAATTTTTGGGAAGGAAAAATTTATAAATAAAAAATGAAGTCGACTTTTGAAGGGAAATTCGAAAAATAGTATGCGACTTTTGTTCTTCTATGAAAATTAACGCACAAAAATACAGCGTTTTCATTGGATGACAAATAAAGCTGGACACAAAGTTTGACACTAAATATGTAAGTATTCATCCGTAGCTGTTCTACAGAAATTAGAAACATTCTCCTGTCGCTATCGCTCCCGTCGAAGTTCTAATTTCTGTAGAACAGCACGGATGAACACTAACATATACATAGTTAATTAGTGTCTAACTTTATTTGTCATCCAATGAAAACGCTGTATTTCATAAATATTCTTAAATATTCTGGCTTGATGAAGACTAGACACGTCAAACAATTTTGAACGTTTCTCACCAGTGCATTATTTTCAACATTTTCACTTCAATTTTTTTGTTTAAATGTAAATAACTAATCAAATTTAGTGTCCAACTTTATTTGTCATCCAATGAAAACGCTGTATTTCTTAAAAATTCTGTGCGTTAATTTTCATAGAAGAACAAAAGTCGATACTATATCGAATTCCGTTCATAGTCGACTTCTATTTTAAATAGTACTTCATAGAACGGCACAGTGACGTAATAAAGTGAGTGATTATGAGGCCAAATAAAGTTTGTCACTAAATATGTTAGTATTCATCCGTAGCTGTTCTACAGAAATTAGAAACATTCTCCTGTCGCTATCGCTCCCGTCAAAGTTTCTAATTTCTGTAGAACAGCACGGATGAACACTAACATATACGTAATGGCGAAAATTTGTGTTTATGGCAACAAAATGAAAAGATGCTGCTAGGGTAGCATTTTATTTTTTTTACTAACGAACATAAACATATATTAGACAACGAATACAGGAAAATTACCTGCTGAAATGATTTGATTTCCCTAAATGATTTCCTGTCTACTTTTGTTTTGGAACCAAGACGAAGTGAAAATCCAGCATAAATTCTTGGAATAACTAATATTGGTGGTGTTAAACCAGGTTGTTTGACAATTGTTGAGCTTCCATTAAACGGAGTCTAAAATAAACCATAATATATTAGATAAATTTGTTTAACCATTCTAACACTGCAACATTATATTTGTTTATGTTTACTTTTTAGACTATAGTAAAAGAAGCAATCAAGGATAAATTTCTTTATATGTTTTACAGAGTTGTTCTATAAACACCCATGTTAATATTCTGATAGTCGCACGATAACATCTGTACATGTACTTTTTGCTCATTTTTCGACCAAAGCCTGGCGTATATAATTCCAGAACATTTGTTTGTCAAAGCAACATGGCATAATAGAAACTTTTAAAGGCACATTATGTCTCAGAAACATTTTTCTCTCCTTATTTTGAGAGGGCAAACATGAGTATCATAAGGTTTAAAGCGGCCTTCAGTTTTTATTTTTTGTTGGTAAAACAATGACGTGCTGTTTGGTTTAAACAATAATTATTTCTTCTTCAATATTAACGGACATAATTACAATATATAAATAGCATTCAGGATTGAGTAGAAAGTTTAAAGTTGATATGAAACTCTCTTCTGTAAAAACATTTCAATAATTTATTTTAGTAACAACATATATAGTTTTTGTAATTACAATTCATTAGTAGTACTTTCATTGTATCTGCATTTAATTCCTTTCATAAATTAACAAGAATATGATAAGTAACTACTACGTATGACGTAATTTGTAAAGGATCATAAAGAGGAGCTGAACATGTAAAGTGTATAAAATGCAACGCCTATATCAAATTTAAATAATTCCTCGGCATGGGAGAATAAAAGATAAATAGACAAAACAGAAAAAAAGAGATCAGAATGGAGAGGGTCACTGTGATATAATGGAAAGTGTAGGTCCTGTTTTTAGATCCTTACAAGAAATAAATCTTTTATTAACCAAGTATTAGCCAATTTAAAATGATTTCTTTATAAATAATACAGTGATGTGTTTCCTTGTGAAAATATGCTTTAGTTATTATAGCATATAATAAAGAAATACACGAAACAAAGCCCAAGAAAGCAAAAGAAGGGTATTATTCTGTTATGTTATCCCATACGAAATCTGAGTGTTCAAGAAGTGGCCTTATAAACGTAATATAGATACTTTCTCAAGAATAAATTTTAATTTTCTCATATCGTTGACTCATTCCCATGCTTTTGCTTTGATTGTATCAATATGCCACCAAGATGTTTGTGCGTTGTGACTTCAGGTATTTGAGTACCGTTCATTGCAAGAGGGGGTGGATAGGCTTATAATGATTCAGTTTTATTTTGGTTGAAAGTAACATGCCATTCCACCGCCACCCCCCCCCCCCCCTAATTATTGACTTTCTTCAGATCATCATTCAAAATATTCGCAGCTGTTGACGGATATTTTCCACAACTATATACAGGCTTGTATCATCGGCTAATAGTGTAAAATTGGAATTTATATCACAAACAATATCATTGATATAGACAAGAAAAAGAAGAGGACCAAGGTTGGAGCCTTGTGGGAACACCAGAAGAAATATTGATAATATGAAACGGCTCCAGGCAATCTCCTACGCAGTGATCTCCCCTTACAGGATTAGATGGCCGTAGCGTAACCGGTGCGCGGAGTTTGGGCTCCAGGAAGTACGACTCTCTGTTTCCTCTCCGGAACCAATCAAGTAATTGATCTGCTATACCAGTCAACTTCAATTTATACAGTAGACCTCGATGCCATACTCGATCAAACGCCTTAGAAAAATCACAGAAGACGGCGCGAACTTTTTTTACCAACATCAAGAGCTTGACAGAATGTGTTAAAGATAGATACGAGCTGGTTTTTGTAGACACTAGATGTGCTGTTTCAAACTAAGTATTCCATAGTGACCTTTGTTTCTAAAAATAGAGCGGACCTGTACCGCGGGGTTTCATTATTGTTTATTATTTTATAGGCTTTTTTTTACACCTAAATTCTTTTGATTTGACAATTATATGAAACGATCGATCTAAAAAATTATATAGTTAACCTTTTGAAAAAACTGAAGGCCGCTTTAAGTAATGGTACAAGAGTTTGTTGGATGCTAATAGTAATGAACGTGAAAATGGCTGTCATAAGGGTAACAAAGGTTAAACAAAGTGGTATATTGACTTCCATATAAAATACTAAATCACTTTAATTGCCCTCATTGCCATAAAAACATCTGTAGCAAAAAAGTTCAGGTAAAAGGCGTATCACTCACCAAATTTTCACTCACCATGTCAGCTAACATCTGTTGTGCTCTTCTAGTGGCTTCTTCTATAATATAAAGTACAACAAAGATAAGTTTTTTGTTGTTTTGTTTTTTTAAAGGATGTAGTGAAAGAACGCGAATTATTTGAACGATTCACAAACGTTTAATAAATTTACGTCGTTTACAAAACAATACTCTTGGTTTAATGTCAGTTATCCCTCCGTGCAATTTGAGTCCACCCGTTGTAATATGACATTCATTCTATAAAACTGTTTAAATGTTGTATTGCTGTGATGCACGCACACACACACGGCGCGCGCACGCACACACACAGATAGGTGGGCTGGTATACTTTACATGGCGAGGTGAATGTGTTGTTTTAGCCAATACAAAGTGAGGGTAAACCTACCAATACCTACACTCACCTCGCCATGTAAGCCCACCTCTGTGTGTGTGCGCGCGCGCGTGTGTGCGCGTGTGTGAGCATCGATCTTATTTACTTATAAAGTAATTGGTATCATAACTATTTTTCCTGACTTGTATATGTAAAACAAACTTACAAAATTCGATAGTTTAATTTAAAAAAAAACAAATCTATTCAAGCTCGATTGTAAAACATGTTCTTGCAACTTATATTAATCACTGTCAACTAACCAGTACTGGTGTCATTTTGGGAATCGCAGTCATGACCCGAGAATTCGTTGGAGATAAATTAAGTTTAAGTTTAACAAACCTTTTATCAGATGCTCTAGACCGGCAATGATTTCTTCTTTTGAAACACTTCTGCCTGCTGGACCTGGAGGTCCGGGAGGTCCTGCCGGGCCCGGGGGTCCTAACTGATAATTAATAAAAAAATATATATAGTCTTAAATTGTATTTAAAATACGATTAAAAGGATATGCTTTATTTCATATATACTCTTTATTTATGTTTTGGATATTATGAATAGCCGTTGACTTAAAAGTTATGTATAAATGAATATAATTTGTTACATGAGAGAGTAAACACTCGTGTTTGTAGAATTACATTAAAATTGGAATATTTGTGTAAGAATCTCTGAGTTGAAAAGTCTTCAAAATAAAAATAGAAAGTCTATGAAGGAGAGGTTTATTTTCGCTTTCTAGCAAACATGGATTTAAACACAATAATAATAATAAGTCAAAAATAAACATCACATAAATACAAGTACAAAATGATATTCATCTTTCAAATCATAAATAAGCATCACACATAAACAAGTACAAAACGTTATTCATCTTTCAAGTCAGTTATAAGCATCACATACATACAAGTAAAAATTCATATTCATCTTCCAAAACATACATACAAGTACAAAATGATATTCATCTTCCAAATCATAAATAAACGTCACATACATACAACTACAAAATGATATTCATCTTCCTGGTCAGTTATAAGCATCACACACATACAAGTACAAAATGTTATTCATCTTTCAAATCATAAATAAGCATCACACATAAACAAGTACAAAACGTTATTCATCTTTCAAGTCATTTCTTTAACAAATTAAACACATCTGTCCTCTCTACTAATATATCTATGTCTCTCCTGTTTTATATGAAACTAAAAGATGAGAGTCTTAATTGTGAGGGCATGCAGTCTAAAATCAAGTAAGATAACAAAAATCTTGAATTCCCTTGAATAGCATTGCCACACGCATGCTCTCCATTGTGAAATGCATACATCTTTCAGACGGATTTAAAATAATTCTAAGAAATACGGAAGATTGATGATCGAGTCACAAAATAAAATGATATCGTGGAAGCCGGAGTCTTGTAGAAGTACTTTTACGTTTATCAACCAGTTTATTTTGCCTTAACATATCAATAAATTAAGTATAAAAAGTTTTGTTAGTGTCAAAAGTATTCATCAGTTTAAACCAGTACTTTCAAAATGCAAGTAAGACAACAACCAAATAATATCCTAATATTGAAGAGATTTGATAACTATAAGGAAATCAAATTAGAAATATCATTATATTTTTCTTTATGAAACCGAAATTACATATTGCAAGATTAAAAGCAATAACTTAACATTGTTTAATTCGTTAATGGTTTTAAATAAATTCGTGTTACTATAAAAAAAGCATTTCAGCACAATGTACGTCTATGTCCGATATAAGAACGTCTTAATTCCGCGTAGTTTGGTTCGATTCTATTACCCTTTGCATATAAGATTCTGAAGTATATTCATTAACTTGGCTCTTGCCACTAAAATGATAATAAAGATATTAGTACATCTAGAAAAAGGTACCACTGTAGCTACAAATGCATCTTCTAGGTAATGGTACATATAGACGTCCCGGTATATCTCGAATAAAGACTAATGCTAGAAACTCACCAATATATTATTACTTTTCCTCTTTCTTTTCTTTTTTCGTTTCCGTCTGTCTGGCTTGCTATCTCCTAAACGATTTACAAATGTTAGCCAGCTCCCTTTAGGATCTATACGTTTATGTCGACTTTTTTCCACTTCCTGAAACGTTCAAATTATTGTCGATTGGTTGATTCCTTTAGTACGGAAACGTTAAAGGGTCTCCATTTAGTGGCGATCATTAGGTGTAAGCCTACTGATTTTTTGTTCGATTTTAGATTATTTAACACAAATCAGTTCATTTTATTCACGAAGTCTAGATCATTTTTGTAACGTCTTGGTCACTTTTCTCAAAATGATTGAAGTTTTTTCATCCAAGGCGATTTTTGTCAAAAGACAAATGTTTTACAAAAAAGACATAAAATAAAATACATTTTTCGCATAAATAAAAACTTCAAGCATACTGTATCGAGAAAATGTTCGGCGAAATAAACGTTTTTTTAATCCTTGTAAATAAAATTATTGATTTGTGTTAAAAACTTCTAATTAATTCGAATTAAAATCAGTCGACTTACACATCATGAAGGCCCTTTAACGAGTCCGTACTTTTAGACATGTTCTAAAATGTCAGTTTATTTTCTAAATACTACACCACAAAAATCAATAAAAATATCAGTCAGCGTCCACATTATTATTGTAACAAATTAGTGTCGCCTATGTATGGTGGCTGATTTGGTACATTGCGCGTTGCGTTGTCGATACGACAATAAATATCTTATGGGCCTTTCCCTCTCTTGTAGCTAGGGGACAAACACGCCCAAAGCGCCAAACGGCCGATGTCGAAAACTGTCGTTTTGTGGGTCCTGAAATATACGAAGCACGTCAAAGGGCGCGTTGTCTTACAAAACGCTTTTGTCGCGATGTCCCCCCTCTAAATTGGTTTAAAACCCAACCCTTTAGTTTTAAACCGAGCGACAAATGTGACATCGGGGAACAAAAAGCCACACAAAAAACGCACCTTTTGGGCGTACACTTTTTAGCAAACAGGCCGACACACCAAAAGTCCGACAACACCCCGTTTGGGCACACGCACAAAACTTCCAAGTCGCCACCATCCCCCCACCCCAGAACCCAAAAAGTACCCCAAAAAAGAAGAACAAAACCAAAAAAACCCAAAACAAAAAAAAAACAAATAAAATGTGAATATATTTCAGATACGAAATTAGAGCGCAGCACATTTTTTGTAGAAACTGGGACCTTGGTTTTCTGCTGAAACAAAATCATTATCTTTCATAAGTTTGAATTTTAACAATTTACATTATTCCGTGCATGTTAAACTAATTTGATAATTGTTGGTGAAAGTGACAAATAAATTTAATAGATACATAAACAGATAAAAATACATTTTAAGTTTCGAGTGAAACTATTTGAGATAGGTTTCCGCACTTGCCAACTTCTTCGTTGTTCTAATGCCAAACATAATGCACTAAAAATACATTATTCTATCTGAAGGTTTTGAATATTTGACGAACCTGTTTACATATTCCATGAACAAAAATATCAAAATCTTCTTGTTTTTTAAAAAACACAACTGGCGCATATTTAGTTTCCACGTAACAAAAAGTGAAACTCGAGGGAAAGGGGTAAATTTTCTTTTTCAAAAAACGAAAAATTTCTTTATTTTCCTTGAACAGGGGTTAAAGATTTCCAAAAATTATACCCAGCATATATAAAAAAAATGAAAAGTTTTAAATTTCATTTCCACGTATATAAATCTGGGTTCGTTTTTTGGACTCAAAGGGGAAGAAAAATAGTTTTTAAAACCAACAAACTAGCGAAATAATTTTTTAAACTTCGCATAAATTTAAAAAGGGAAACGTATTGAAAAAAAAATTGAGGGAAAAAAAAAGGGGGTATCTTTATACCTTTCAAAAATTGGGCCCCCCCTGAAAGGAGCTTTTTTTTTGTTTTTTAGGTTAGTTTAATTTGTAAATGGGCCCCCCCTTTAATAATTCCCTTCCCATTATTTTAATCATTTTCATGTGGCCTGGTTCATTTTAAAGTTGAATTTTTTCCAAAAGCCCGGGAAAAAAGCCAAGGTGGGTTTGGGAGATTTTAGCAAAAAAAAAGCAAAGTAAGCATCCAGGGTCAAATTTAAAAATGGTGACAAAAAAAGATTTTGGGGGGCCAAAAGAAAAATTTGGGGGGGGGGAAGAAAAGACAAAGGGGGGAAACAAAGTTGAACATTGTAGTATTGATTTTTTAGTTTTGAAATTTTTTGTATGTTGTACATTGTAGTATTGAACTTTTAGTATGAAATTGTATGTAGTACATTGTAGTATTGACTTTAGTATGAAATTGTATGTTTGTACATTGTAAGTTATTGACTTTAGTATGAAATTGTATGTAGTACATTGTAGTACAGTATTGACTTTAGTATGAAATTGTATGTAGTTACATTGTAGTATTGACTTTAGTATGAAATTGTATGTTTACATTGTAGTATTGACTTTAGTATGAAATTGTAATGTTATACATTGTATTATTGACTTTAGTATGAAATTGTAATGTTGTACATGTAGTATTGACATTAGTATGAAAATGTATGTCTGTACCATTGTAGTATTGACGTTTAGTAATGAAATTGTATGTTGTACAAATTGTAGTAATTGACGTTAGTATGAAATTGTATGTTTTGTACATTTGTAGTATTGACGTTAGTATGAAATTGTATGTTGTACATTGTAGTATTGACTTTAGTATGAAATTGTATGTTGTACATTGTATTATTGACTTTAGTATGAAATTGTATGTTGTACATTGTAGTATTGACGTTAGTATGAAATTGTATGTTGTACATTGTAGTATTGACTTTAGTATGAAATTGTATGTTGTACATTGTAGTATTGACTTTAGTATGAAATTGTATGTTGTACATTGTATTATTGACTTTAGTATGAAATTGTATGTTGTACATTGATTATTTATTAAAACTTATTTTGGGAAAATTTAGGGTTTTTAAAAATTTTTATTATTGACTTTAGAAATGAATGTTTTTGTTGTACTTTTGGGGTAGTTTTAATGAAATTGTATTAAATAACTTTTGGGTTATTATTAAAACTTTAGTATAAAAATTTTAGTTTTACTTTTAAGGGGGTTTTGGGACCTTTGGGTAGAAATTGAAATTTGACATTGTTTATTATGACTTTTAGGTATAAAATTTGTATTTTGTTACTTTGAAATTATTGCCCTTAAGGTATAAAATTTGTATTGGGAAAACATTGTAGTATTTACGTTAGTATAAATTTTTAGGTGTACATTGTATTATTAAATTTTTAGAATGAAAGGATGTAGTACATTTTTAATAACTTTAGTATGAAATTTGGATGTTTACATTTAGGTATAACCTTTATAAAAATTTTGTAGGGGTTTTAAACCATTGAAATTAAAGGTTTGGGTATAAAAAATTGTTAGGGGTTTAAACATTGTAAAAATTTGACTTTATTTAATAAAATTTGGTAATGTTTAAATTGTTTTTATTGACTTAGTTGAAATTGTATGTTTACATTTTGTAGGTATGATTTTAAAGTTTTGAAATTAATGGTTGTAAAAGGTTTTGGGAAATTTGATTTTTAGTTGAAATTTGGTATGTTGTACATTGTTTATTGATTTTAATATAAAAATTGGGAAATGTTTGCCCTTTGGGTATTTTTTGGACTTTTAGTAAAAAAAGGGGGTAGGGTAGTAAAATTTAAGTTTTAAAGATTAGTTTTTTAAAAATTTGGGGGAGTTTTTACTTTGTTTTATTGACTTTTAGTAGGAAATTGAAATTTTAGTACATTTTTTAAAAGGGGGTTTAGTTTAAAATTTTATTTGGGAAACCATTGTAGTTTTTTACTTTAGGTTTTAAAATTGGGAAATGTTGTCGGGGGGTATTTTTTGGACGTTATTTAAAAATTTGTATTTTTACTTTTGTGGGTTTTGGGAACTTTGTAGAAATTTAGTTGTAAAAATTGATTTTTGGGACTTAGTATAAAAATTGTATTTGTACTTTTGTATTTGATTTTAAAGTAGAAATTTATTGTAGTTTTTGGACGTTAGTTTTTGGAATTTTAATGTTTTTAACAGTAGTTTTAAACTTTTGAAATTGTATGTTTGTACAGGTAGTATTTGACCCCATAGTAAAAAAATTTGTGTTGTACATTTGGTTAAGTATTGACCTTTTAGTATGAATGTATGTAGTTATAATTGTAGTATTGACTTTCAGTATGAAATTGTATGTTGTAATTGTATTATTGGACTTTAGTATGAAAATTGTAATGTTGGGTACATTGTATTATTGACCTTTTTGATGTATGAAATTGTAATTTTGTACTGTTGTAGTATTGACACTTTAGTAGAAATTGTATGTTGTTTTACATTGTAGTGTTAGACTCATTAGTATGAATTGTATGTTAGCATTTGTAGTATTGGGAACTGTTAAGTATGAAAATTGTAAATGTTTGTACAATTGTAGTATTGAACTTTAGTATGGAAATGTATGTTGTAACATTGTATTATTGACTTTAGTATGAAATTGGTATGTTGGGAAAACAGTAATTTTATTATGACTTTTAGTATGAAATTGTATTGTTGTAAAAATTTTTAGTATTGACTTTGTATGAAATTGTTTTGAAACAATGTATAATTTTGGACTTTTTAATTTATGGGGGTTTGATGGGTGTACTTCCTTGTATTTGACTTAATTTTTTCAGGGAAAATTTAGTATTAGTAATTTTGTAGGTATTGCCCTTTAGTATAAAATTTGGTATTTGTAAAAATTGTATTTTTTGGATTTTTAATTTTCAGAAATTTTTTACATTGAGTATTGACTTTAAAAAATGAAAATTGGTAATAAATTGTCCCATTGTAGTTTTTGGACTTTGGGTTTAAAATTGAAATGTTCAACTTTTGGTTTTTAAAATGCTTGATTTTTTTGTTTTTTATGTTAAAAATAAAAACTTTCAATATACCAAAAATTTTACAAATTTTATGCTTCACAACAAGTAATTTTTGTTTTTTATGGTAAAAAATGCTATGTTATACTTTCAATTTACGTATTGATGCCCTTCACGACCTAACAAATATTTATTGTTATTATTTGTAAAAATTGAAAATACTTTGAAAATTTAACGAGTAATGGCTTCAAAAAACCCAAAATATAAATATTATTGTTCATTATGTATTGAATACTTTCAATTTACAAAGATATGCTTCACCACCTATAAATTTATTTTGTTATTTATGGTGGTAAAAATGAAAAACTTTAAAGTAATTAAAATGTACGAGGGATCGGAGTAATGCTTCACAGTGACTACAAGTATTTTGTTTATTTATGTAAAAATGAATACTTCAATTTACCGAGTATGCTTCACAGACACTAAATAATATTATTGTTATTTTATATGTAAAATAAAATACTTTCAATTTACGAGTATGCTTCCACACTAAATATTATGTTGTTATTTATGGGTAAAAATGAATACTTTCAATTTAACGAGTATGCTTCACACTATAAATATTATTGTTTATTTATGTAAAAAAAATGAATACTTTCAAAAATTTACGAAGTATGCATCACTCTACAAAGTATTTTTATTGTTACTTTATGTAAAAATGAATTACTTTCATTTACGAGTATGCTGTCACACTACAAGTATTAATTGTTAAATTTATGGTAAATGAAATATTTTCAATTACGAGTATGCTTCAATACTAGATTATTATTGTTATTTATGTAAAAATGAAACTTTTCAAATTTACGAGTATGCTTTCAACGGTAGACTAGTAAATATTATTGTTTTTTTATGGGTAAAAATGTGTGAAATACTTTCAAGTTTTACGAGTATGCTTACAACACTATAAATTATTTGTTAAATTTTAATTAAAAATGAATACTTTCAATTTACAGAGTATGCATCACACTATAAAAAGTATTGTTTTATTTATGTAAAAATGAATAACTTTTCAATTTTAGCGGAAGGTAATGCTTTCATCACACGTACAAGTATTATTGTTATTTATGTAAAAATGTACGGATGCTTATCAGGGCCTCCACTTATCTAAAAGTTTCACGTCATGTCAACTTGTTTCTTCTCGTTTTGACCAAAATCATTTCATGAAGACGTTATGATTAATAGTAATACATAAAACTTTCCATAAAGGGACTTAATGAAAAAAAATTTAAATAATTTCCCAAGGGGGTTTTTTAATCTTGAAAAAAAGATTTTTGGGGAATTACGTGAGCCATTTTGTCAATGCGAGAACTTCTTTGCGTCTTACAAAAATTTTTCAGAAAAAGTTTTAAAAATAAAAGGAATTTTCAAAAAGGTTTTTTGGGTCAAAAGAGACAAAAAACTTAAGCATAAGAGAAAATGCAGTTGCAATGCCTAAAAACTTCTCATCTTTGTCAGTTCATTTTATTGAGAAATGCAAAAACATCTTATCAATACGAATAAAAATAAGTCGACTTAGCGCAAAACATCTCACCAACTGTAGGCCCTGATACGCTTCCGTAAAAATGAATACTTTCAATATACGAGTGTACATCACACTGCAAGTATTATAACTATTTTATTTATGTAAAAATGTACACGTGCACTATCATTTATTTGTTATGTTAAAATTATGTTATAAAATCTACTTAGACCATTGTAGACGTTCGTAAGTCTTTCACAACGGATACCGTTAATGAAATTCATTGAAATATGTTGTGTTGTCATCTAGAAGGATTCTTCTTTAATACTGTCTCTATTTAAAATGAATTATATTCTGTCAGCATTGTTTTTGTCAAAATCTGTCAAAAAGCATGAACACCGCATTTGGGGGTAAAACGCATTTTTGGGGCCGCCCCCAAAGTGCTTACGTACTTTGGGGGTCCAATTTTTCACCCAAAAAAGTTTGCGTTAAACAGTACATATGTTTTTTTTTAACATCAGAAAAACGACCGCATTTTTGGGGTCATAAAAAAATTAATGTTCTTTAAAATCTTTTAAATTTATATTTAGAAAAGCCAATGGTAAAAAAAAAATAAAGGGTTTTAAATAGCACAAACATATGCCCTGAATTAAGTCAATCAATGGGGGATTTAAATGGCTTATAAAAAGTGAAGAATTTCACCAAATAAATCACCAAATAAAGAATTTGTATCAATTATTAAGCTTAAAATATTTTTCTAAAATTTTCCCCCTTTTATTTTAAAAGAATGTACATTTTCATTAACTCCATTTTTTTTAGAAATGCATTATTTTCCCTTTTTTTATTTCCAATTTTTTATAAAATATGATAGCTTAGCATAGACAAAAGTAAAAATTTTGGGAAATCTTAGTAAAAATTTTCAGTAAAAAATGGGCCTGATAATATGTTGAAAAGCCATTTTTTAGCTAAATGTGAATATAAGAAACTTGACTGGTGTAGATGCGGTTTTTAAGAGTAAGGGTCCGTAAGGGCAATTACAAAAATATCAACTATTTAAGTAGTCGCACTTTAAGAGGGGAGCTTCAGAATTTAATGAAAAATTCTCACGGGGGGTATAAGGGGATTTGGGTATCGATCCCCCCGGGGGTTTTAAAAAAAACCCTTTTAAACTCATTATGTTTTTATTTGTTTTTTTTTAAAAAAAGATTTTTATTTTATTTTTCTTCTATTTTTTTTTTTTTTTTTTTTTTTACCCAAAGGAAAATACCCCTTTGGGCCAATTCCCGGAAACCACCCTTTTTTTTTCTGTTGTTTTTTTGGAAAATTGTTTGAGTACAGTTATATAAATTAGTATTTTTTTAGGGGAAGTAAAAGTGTTTTAACTTTTTTTTTGACAATAATTTCCCCTTTTATCGCACTTTTTTCCCCAATTTAACAAGATCTTACATTTTAAAATCCCATTTTTTTAACTTTAAAAATTTCCCCATTTTTTCTTTCTAAAAAATTTATGTAAGATTTCCCCTTAAAAAAAAGCCTCTGGCGAAGGGTTGTCACGGAGTTTAAAAAAAAACCCTTTTAATTTTTGTTGATAAGTTAAAAAAATTTTTTTTGAAAAAACCCCCACTTTTTTATACCCGGGATCAAAAATTTGATTTTTCACCAGAACATTCCCAATAGAGTTTTTTTTTAAATAGTTTTTTTGGAAAAAAATTTTAAAACTCCCTTTTTTTTCTTTTTCACAAAAATATTTAAAATGGGGCTCTGTAAAAAACCCCCAATTTTGGGGTTTAAAACGCATTTGGGGGGTTCGCCCCCAAAGTCCCTTTAAAAACTTGGGGCCACCGCATTTTGGGGCCCAAAACGCACTTTTGGGGTAAAAAATCAAAAAAATTCCCCCCAAAGTGCGTTAATTTTTGCTAAAATTTTAAACGAAATTTTGGGGTTTAAAAAGGGGGTCAAAAAGGGTTTTCATCTGGTTTTTCTTAAAATACTAAAGTCCCTTGATTTAAATTTTTCAAATTTTTTGGGACTTTGGGAAATTTTTTTTGGGGTGGAGTTAAAGGGATGGCGGCAAAAATTTAGGGATCTTAAGTGATAAAGTTTCATTTTTTTTACCATTTAAAATATCAAAAAAATTGGTTTTCAAAATAAAAAAATTTACGGTGGCAAAAAAAGGACATTTGAAATTTTTTTTTGTTTTTTATTTTGGGCATACATATTTTTTTTTCAGTTTTGATACATATTTATTTTTATTTTTCTTTCATTTTTTATTTTTTTTTTTTCCGTACTTTAATTTTTATTTTGTTTTCTACTTTATTTTAGCCAATAAAAAACACCCCTTAAAAATTTCCCAAAAAACACCCATTGGAGTAAAAAACTACCCCAACAGGGTTTGGGCCCCATTTCTGCCCATTTTTTGGGAAACTGCTCAGTCGTTTTCGGCCGGGCCCAAATCTTGGGTTTTGGGGCCCACCCCTTTTTGGCCCATTTTTTATAATATGTATTTTTAAATTTTTGGTTTTTTTTATTATATACTACATATTTGTGGCTATTTGGAAAAAAGGGGGGTTTTATTGGTTTATCAAATTATTATTCCAAAGGGAAAATGCCCCCACTCAAAACCCCCCCCCCCTGAAATTTTAGAATTATAAAAATTAGGTCAATTCTTTAAAACACAAACCAGGGTAAAAGTGCCCGAACTTTTTATTTACAGGTGTGTGGCCGGGCTCAAAAGGGCCCGGGGGTCCCCCACCTAAGGTTTAAAAAAAAAAGACTTGGGGTTTATTCCGCCTCCTTATTTTTCCCAAAACCCCCTGAAGGATTTTTTAAAAATTAACCCCCATCGAGGGCGTGAGGGAAACCCTTCCCTTTTGGGGTTCCCGGGACTGTAAAATTTATATAATTTTCTAAAATTTTTGTTTTTATTTTTTTGATAAAACCCCCAAAAAGAAAATTTTTTTATTTTTCAAATGGCATTTTCCAAATGGGGTACTGGTTTAAATTTTAAAATGGGGAAAGTGGTTTTGAAAATGGTTTTTAAAAAATGGTTTTAAATTTTCCAAACCTTTTACTTTGAAAATGGCCCTTTATGTAAAAATATGCACGAAAAAACAAAAAAAAAAATATGTACAAAAAAATAAAAAAATACTTTTTGCAAAAAAAAAGAATATTTTATGCAAAATAAAAATTAAAAAAATTTATTCAAACTAAAAAAAATATGTATGGCCCAAAAATAGAAAAAGGGAAAAGTATTTTAAAACTAAAAAAAAAAATGTACGACAAACAAAAAAAAAATGTACGAAAAAAAAAAAAAAATAAACAAAAAAAAAAAAAATTTCCCCCCCCTTTTTTGCCAAACCCTTCAAAATTTCTCTAGTAACAGAAAAATTTTATTTCCCGAAAAAAAAGATGCTTTCCCAAAAATTCCCGTTTTCGGTCATTTACTTGAAACTTTTTTGGGGCCATATTGAGGGCCCCCTTTTAAATTTCTTGGAATGAAATAAAATTTGGGAGTTAAAATTTTTTTCCCAAAAAACTATAAAATTAAATTTTATTGCAAATTTTCCCCTGAAAACAATTTAAGTTTTTTTTGATTTGGATTTTAAATAGTGATTTTTACAAAAACATTATTTAAAACTTTTTCAACAAACTTTGGTATTTTTTTAACGTCCACCAAAGGGTTTTTTAAAAGGGGAAAACTTTCTTTCTTTTTTTAGAAAGGGGCAAAAAAAGTTTTAAAATAATGGTATCTGAAGAAATGTTTTTTGATGCCCTTTTTATTGGGAAAAAATTAGCGGGTAAATGTAAAAATTTTTTTTCAAAACACTGTAATATTTTACTTCCCTATAAAAATACTAATTTCACTATAACTTTTACTCATCCCTTGGAAAAAAGAAACTAAAGGAAAAAAAAATGGGTTCAGGGAATTGGGCCCAATTTTGTATTTTTTTATAAAAATAGGGAAAAACATTTAAAATAAAAAAGGGGTTTTAAGAAAAACAAGTTAAAAACCCCTAAAAGGCCCTTTTTAAAAAGTTATTTTTTAAAAAACCCCCGCGGTTTAAGGGTTTTGGGTTTTTTGTCCCCATTTAGCTTAAAAAAAAATGGCTCTTTCAACCCTATTTCAAAGGGAATTTTTTTTTCTGAAAAAGTCTTTCTAAAAATTTCCCAGAATTTTTACCTTTTCTGATGCAAGACTATTTATATTTTTTTATAAAAAATTTATAAATTTTAAATTTAAAAAAAGGGGGGAAAAAAATGCATTTAGCTAAAAAAAAAATGGAAATTAATAAAAAGGGGTACATTCCCTTTTTTAAAAAAATGGAAAAATTTGAGAAAAAGTATTTTTTGCTTAAAAAAATCAACAAATTTTTTTATTTGGGATTTAAATTTTGGGGAAAAATTTTCCCCACTTACTAATTTAAAACCCTTTAAAACCCTATTATTCTTTCTATAAATTTAGGGGGGCCCTTTTTGTGTCTATTTTTAAAACCCCTTTATTTTTTTTTTTTTACCCTTGGGGTTTTTGGGTTTCAATATATTATTTAAACAAAAAATGAAATTTAATTTTTTTGACCCCAAAGTCGGTTGGTTTTTCCCCCGATTTTAAAAAAGCATATGTAAACCTGTTTAAAAGCAAATTTGGGGGTCGAAAATTTGGGCCCCAAAGTCTAACGCACTTTTGGGGTCGGGCCCCAAAAATTAAAAAGCACTTTGGGGTTGGGGCCCCAAAGTGCTTTGAAACCCCAAAATGGGAAATTTTTAAAGGGGGTCAATATGGCCAACCCAAAAATTTTTCAAAAACAAAGACCCCACAGAACGGGATATTTTTCGCGCACTTTTTTAATTTTGGAAAACAAAAATTTTTCGTACTAGAGCTTTTTAACGGGGGCATAAAAGTTTTACATTTTTTTTTTTTTAAAATTTACTTTTTTTTTTTTTTTTCGTACATTTTTTTTTTTGTGTACATATTTTTTTTATTTTTAATACATATTTTTTTTTTAAATTTTTTTTTTAAATATTTTTTTTTTATTTTAACATATTTTATTTTATTTTTTTTGCATACAAAAATTCTTTTTTATTTTGCATACATATTTTTTTTTAGTTTTTTTAATATTTTTTTTTTTGTTTTTTCGACATATTTTTACATGACCCCAAATTGAAGAGGGGTTTGGGGAAAATTTTACACCATTTGAAAAAAACACCAATTTTCAAACACTGCCATCTGTAAATACATCCCCCCCATTTGGAGGTATCAAAAATAAAAACACATTTAGTTTATATAAAATATATAGTCCGGGGGGTAAACCCCAAAAGAAAGGTTTCTAAAAATATGGTCTCGATGTGGTTTACATTTTGAAAACAAGGGTGCCTTAAATCCTTCTGGGGTTTCGAGTAAGACCCCGACATGAAACCCAAGTCTTTATTCTTTGACCTGAGGGTATCCCCCCCTTGACCCGGGAAAACCTGGCATATAATTTGCCACTAACTGGATATGCTAAAGAAATTGGACCTAATTTTTCAAAATTTCCCAAATTCTCAGGGGTGGGGTTGAGTGGTCATTTTTCATGAATAATAACTGATCACCAACCCAAAAGCATTTTCCAGATAACACTAGTATAGTAGTATATAATAAAAAAAAAAAAAATAATTAATAAAAACTATTATATAAAAAAAGGGGGGCCCGAAAATGGTCGGCCGAAACCAGACTTCCCGGCCGAAAACGACGGGGGCCGATTCCAAAAAAGGGGGCCGAATTGCCAAAAACCACTGTGCTAGTTTTTACTCAACAGGGGCTGCTATGAGTTTTTGAAACTATTTTGTTTGGGCCTAAAAATGTATGAAAAAAAAAAAAAATAGTACGAAAAAAAAAAATAAAGTATGAATAAAAAAACTTAAAAAAAATTTGCAAAAATGCGTAAAA